>NW_026886196.1:0-73038 GCF_032173495.1 Musca vetustissima
CCCTGAAAAAATATTCTTTAAAAAATCCACGCCTTGTATTGGTCCTGGAAAAAATATTCTTAATAAATCCACGCTTTGTATTGGTCCCTGAAAAAATATTCTTTAAAAAATCCACGCCTTGTTTAGGTCCCTGAAAAATATTCTTTAAAAAATCCACGCCTTGTTTAGGTCCCTGAAAAAATATTCTTTAAAAAATCCACGCCTTGTTTAGGTCCCTGAAAAAAATATTCTTTAAAAAATCCACGCCTTGTTTAGGTCCCTGAAAAAATATTCTTTAAAAAATCCACGCCTTGTTTAGGTCCCTGAAAAAATATTCTTTAAAAAATCCACGCCTTGTTTAGGTCCCTGAAAAAATATTCTTTAAAAAATCCACGCCTTGTTTAGGTCCCTGAAAAAATATTCTTTAAAAAATCCTTGTTTAGGTCTCTGAAAAAATATTCTTTAAATAATCCACGCCTTTGGTAGGTCCCTTAAGAAATATTCTTTAAAAATCTACGCCTTCTTTAGGTCCCTGAAAAAATATTCTTTAAAAAATCCACGCCTTGAAAAAATATATTTTTAAAAAAAATCAAAGTCTCTGGTTCCACGGGTTCTAAATAATATTAATAAAAAATCGTAAAAATCCACTCTCTTTCTTTTGGGACATATAATTCTAAACTCCCCTGTAATAAAATACTATTAATTGCGAATAGTATCCAGTGTGCACTTGTTCATTCGCCAAACAGATGTCTATTTTTTTTCCAAATGTAAACTGATCTTCAAATAAGCTACTTAAGATCCATAATCTGTCGCCTAAGAAACCCTAAACTCCGATTAGCTGATTAAAATACTTAAAAACAAATGAATGGATGATGTCCCCCTCGTCGAAACGGAACTATTGCCTGCAACATCTAAATGGGATAAAAAGACACGCAAGAAAAAATTCTCACACTTCCTGTCAGCAGCTAGATTGAGCAAATTACTCATACAAGTCTTTTGAATATGAAATGTCAAAACCCAATGAAAGAAAGGAATCGAATGGCAAAGTATCAAATAACACAGCTAAGGAATTCATCAATGAAATATTTGGGTGCCTAAGAAAGCAAAGAATAGACAATTGTTGGCTTATTTCAATTGTTCACCTTTTTTAGTTTTTGGCAACACAATCGTGGGAGAAAACGTCGGCGAATTAGAACCCAAACAGTTGTCCTTTCGCAACAAAACACAGGAACAGGTATTTGGGTGCGCAATTTCTTTTGATGAGCAGAAATTGGAAACTACAAAAAGCCGATTGACGTGTAGATATCATCGGACATACGATACCACTTCAAATGACTGACATCAGCAACAGCCAAACGGCAATGGATGCGAGATTCGCTTAACAAAAGTAGCAGCTAATAGAAGAAAGATCAAATTGCTCGAGAGACAAGATAATCATCATCATCGTCGTCGTCATATCCAACTACTTGCATAATTGACGGAGGGAGGAGAGCACCTACCAGGGGAAGAAAACAGAAGTAAAGTAATTGTCTGTTAAATACTTGACGCATTTTTTGTAGATTCTTCCATCATGTGGCTGTTGCTGTTGTGTTTTTTTTTTTATTTTTTCCATTTTGATAAAGGATAACATTATCCTTTCCTGGGACAGCAACACATAATGGGTTCTCTAATTCATTCATGCATTTCCTTCGTCGTGTAATATGTTATGAATGTGTGTAATTTGACCTGTCATAAACCTAAGGTGCAATTTCACCTTGAATTGAGGTTAAGGAACCTATGATTTGTCTTCACATGTCTGGTCGATTGTCTGCTATGATGTGTCCTTTTTTGGTGTCCTTAAAAGAAAACATACGTATTTATTTATTTGTCTGTTAACTCTTTTTTCATTTCATTGTTAGTCCTTTTTTATCCTTTTTTAGTTTGCGTGTTACGTGAGTCGGATTTTTTGTTGTTGTCTGAGACCATAACAGGAAATAGTTGCATATGTTTTTTTTATTTTCAGTTGTTTGAATCCTTAAAACCGAAAGGAAGGATTAGTTTCGTTTGGCTGCACGTCCATATGCGTTTGATCTGATATTTCGAATTATGTACTTATTTTTAATTTCGTTAGTCTATGGAACCTTAATTATTGAGATGATAACATAAATACTTTAATGGGATTTAGACACTTCAAATTATTTCGAAACATATTTTAAAAAGGGACCTTCAAATAATATCCTTGAAGGACCTTTCGGCCAGTAAAAGTGGATTTTTAAATAATATTTTTCAAGGACTTATCAACCAATAAGCGTGGATTTTTAAATAATATTTTTCAAGGACTTATCACCCAATAAGCGTGGATTTTTTAAATAATATTTTTTAAGGACTTATCACCCATTAAGCGTGGATTTTTTAAATAATATTTTTCAAGGGCTTATCGCCCAATAAGCGTGGATTTTTTCAAAATAATATTTTTCAAAGAGCTTATTGGCCAACAAGCGTATATTTTTTAAATAACATTTTTCAAAGAACTTACCGCCCAATAAGCCTGGATTTTTTAAATAATATTTTTCAAAGAACTTATTGCCCAACAAGCTTGGATTTTTTAAATAATATTTTTCAAAGAACTTATCGCCCAATAAGCGTGGATTTTTTAAATAATATTTTTCGAAGAACTTATCGCCCAATAAGCGTGGATTTTTTTAAATAATATTTTTCAAGGACTTCTCAATAAGCGTGGATTTTTTTAA
Organism: Musca vetustissima; assembly: GCF_032173495.1. Taxonomy (NCBI): domain Eukaryota; kingdom Metazoa; phylum Arthropoda; class Insecta; order Diptera; family Muscidae; genus Musca; species Musca vetustissima. Next base: position 2,709 of record NW_026886196.1, read on the forward strand.
ATAATATTTTTCAAGGACTTATCGCCCAATAAGCGTGGATTTTTTTAAATAATATTTTTCAAGGACTTATCACCCAATAAGCGTGGATTTTTTAAATAATATTTTTCAAGGACTTATCACCCAATAAGCGTGGATTTTTTAAATAATATTTTTCAAGGACCAGTGGGGCAATAAGCTCGAACACATTAACAAAACATGTATCTACCATATTGAAAATTCTCTAAAAATTCCCAAAAAAACTTCGTATGAAACCCATAACATATGTCACCTGCTAATCAATAACAAACGGTTACACACTTTTTATTATTAATACAAATTTACTTATATTGAAAACCACAAAAGTCAAAGTTTCTTGGTATAAAAATGATAAAAAGAACTATAATTTTCTGCTACCAAATATTTATGAATAAAAGTCAAAATTCTAGGCGTAGGTAATACCTCTGTAAAACAGAAATAATAAATATCGAACAATATGGCTGGATAGATGGCGAGCTAACAAGGTGTGTACAGACTATAATTAACAAATATCAGCACCAATAATTTAATACTCTTCGCTTGTTGTCGAAGTGCATTTAAGTAGCGCGGGGAAAAGTAATAAACCCAAACCAAATCGAACAAATGACCATTTCCATTTGTCTGTGAATGGACGAATGAATGGAGGAAAAAAGTTTTTGCGGTTTTCCTTTGCAAGTGGGTATTGTTGGCTGTTGTTCGGTATTCTTGCTGTTGAAAGACATGACATGCAAAGGACATCAATTATTAAGGACTTCCATTTGAATATGAAACAAAATAAACAGCAATGGCAAATGTTAACAAGGTGCCAGACGTAAAGCCTCTTAGAAATATTTTATTGGTGTTCAATACACCTCATATCGATATACATATGTACATACTTATGTATACGGAACAATAATTTGCTGTTAACATAACTTTGAATAGAATTTCTTGATAAATGTTCATATGGTGGTTTTCGATAGCGTATATTTTTTTCATAACATTTACAATTGTACCCCATAATCAGTGGATTACTTTTGCATTGAAGGCTTAATTGTTAGTTATTGTCACATTCACTTCTAATGGGTCAAAAAGTCTAGCGTATTGGGAACGATGACATATTTTATCAAAAAAAATTTTTTTTTTCATTTCAAAGAAATGCAACGGACGTTTAAAAATATTCTTTAAATAATTTTAAGTTTAAAGTTCCTTTAAAATTCATTTTTTATTAAAAACAATACTACTGGTTGGTCAAAAAAATCTTCGCTCAGAGGATGTATCTATATATATAAAATAGAAAAAAAATTGTTTGTTTGTTTGTGTGTATGTTCCCGATAGACGCTAAAACCGCTGAACAGATGTTAATGATATTTACACTGTATGTCATTACATGCCCTGAAAGTAACATAGGCTAGCTAAACTTCTAAAATTCCGCGTGGATGAAGAGTTATAGCGTCAATAGTAAACAAACGTCAAAATTTCGGAACATGTAATATGCGTATATCTTAAGAACGGTTACAGATTCTGTCTTCAAAATTTGTGTGAATAACGTAGTTGTAAATACACATCATCCATACAAAAACGAGCTTGGTACGATCAACGGAAACTACAATTTCTGCTGCATTTTCAAAATCTGCATATTGAAAACAGAAAACATTTCGTTTGTAGACTCAAAAATAGCTGGACAGATTTTACTGAGACTTTCACAGAACGTCATGACATGTCCTAGGAATAGCATAGGTTATATAAACCTCTAAGATCCGGCGTGGATGCGGAGTTATAGCATCGATTGTACTCATGCCTCAGAAATTATGAACATGTAATTTGTGTATATCTTAAGAAAGGCTACAGATACCGACTTCAAAATATGTCTGAGCAATGTGGGCGTAAGTACGCATCATCCATATAATAGGATCGCGGACTACCAAGGGAAAATGTACTCCTCATTGCATTTCTATCTATACATACATATGTATATAGAAAATCGAGCGCATATTGTTTGTGGACTTAAGAACCTCTGAACAAATTTTACCAAGAGTACGTTAATCGATGGAAGTTTCTTGAATCTTACGTGCCACGCTAAGTACATTTTTGCTTATAACTTTGGTTTGGATTGGCCGATGATTAGCAAAATTTCAGAGAATGTAAATTAATGACCGTAGTATCTAAAAACGCAAAGAACTTTAAAACATGCTAAGTTGGCTTAGCATACTATGGTTCGGAGGCGTCGATATGTGTATTGAAATACAAATAGAAAGAAATAATTGACATTACAATTTTTTCATTTTTGTCTGTTTGTGAAAAACTTTATTTGAATAAAAACAATACCAAAACAACATTATTCTTATAGAAAAAATGTCAATGCCTGATATCGAATATTAGGGTTGGTCATATATAAAAAAATGTCACGTTTGGGAAGAATTGAGAAAAAGTTCATTGAAAATAGTATTTGAAGTGAAAACCCTAACATACTCTAACAATTTATTAAAAAAAATAAATAAAAAATGGATTGAATGCCACTTACACCCTTTATAACCCTTGATTTTAATTATAAATGGATTTATTTTCATCTGGAAAACACGTTAAAAGTCGGATAGTGGGATAATAAGATGTGCAAAATAATTATTTACCCTATTAAGTGTACTTATCTGTACTGACAATAACGACCAGTTCAGTGATTCTACTAATCGTGTACTAATAGGAAGGCAAGAGAACGCATAGATATTTCACACATTTCTGTATTGTTAATACGAGCATATAAAAATTGAGGCTTCAGGGGCAGCGAAGCGCCACGGGTTCGTTAGTTAGTGTTTTAAATAATTTAACTTTTTAAAATTTAAATAATGTAAATAATTTAGATTATATCAATTATTATATATTATACAAAAACATAATGGATTTTTAAAACAAATCTGATAGGAAATAATATTCTCAAAAAAGCCTACAGGAACAATATTCTTTGAATGACTAGGGCTACAGTAAAACTATATTCGAAAAAAGAAATCTAGCTTATATAGAGTTATATTCTTAAACCAGTAAGGAAAGTAGTAAAGTCGGACTGGGCCGACTATATGATACCCTTCACCACTTGGGTATATTGCACATATGTAACCTTACAACTGCATGTCATAGATCCCTCGAAGGGACATACTCATGTCTTTCTGCAACCTATGATAACTTTAATTTCATCCGGGCAGATTAAGAGTCGTCTGCGAACCATGGGACAAATTTATTGAAACCGATTTATAGCAAAATTGATACACACTATTCGGTACGCCGCACTGTTAAAAATTTAATCTCAATCAGACACCCGTTCGAAATACATATAAAAGCTATGGCTGCAAGTCTCATTATGAGTTGGTGCACCATTTATGTAAAATCGGACGAAAAGGTATATGGGAGCCCCGAAATGAATTTTTTTCACAGTAAATTTATGTTTGCAACAGCGAATTTTTTCATTTTGTACTGCCGGGCCCCCCAAAATGAAATCCTGTGTACGTTGCTGATGGGAGCTATATCTAAATCTGAACCGATTTTCACGAAACTTAGCACACATCATTCTAGGCCTAATTCAGTACGCTGTGCAAAATTTCGTTCAAATCGAAAGCTATTTAGGGACTTTGGTGCACCATTTACCTTAAATCGGACGAAAATATATATGGGAACTATGTCTAAATCTGAACCTATTTTTCCCAATTTCAATAGGGTTCGTCCTTGGGCCAAATCCATGAGATATGCCAAATTTCATCCAATTTGAATAATAAATGCTACCTGTACTTTGTTTACAATTTAACATGGACAGACGGTCATGCGTAAATCGAATTTGAAAGTGATTCTGTGCATATTCTCTAAAAGAAGCAACATATGCACAAAGACATAATACCCTGTATCACAGTGTGGTGAAGAATATACAAAATATATAAGACTTATATCTAAATATGAACCGATTTCAACAAACTTTAACACACATCATTCTTGACTCGATTGCATTTGCTATACAAAATTGTATCCCAATCGGACGAATATTGGAAATTTCATACACCATATGTCTAATTCTAAACCAATTTTAACAAAACTTCACATACATCAGTCTGAACCTAATTCAGTACGCTGGGCATAATTTTGTTTCAATGGGACTAACATTGTGAGTTTGGTGTATCATTCACATAATATCGGACGAAACTATATATGGCAGTTATATATAAATCTGAACAGATTTCAAAAAACTTCGCATACAACGACCTAGACCTAACTCAATACGTTGTGAAAAATTGTGTGTCAATCGGACAAATATTGGGAGTTTGGTGCATCATTGACATAAAATCGGACGAAACTATATATGGGAGCTATACCTAAATCTGAACCGATTCCAACAAAACTTCGCATATATAAGTATGGATCTAATTAAGTGTGCTGGGCAAAATGTTGTCTCAATAGAACAGATATTGGGAGTTTGGTGCACTATTTGGATAAATCGGACGAAACTATATATGGGAGCTATGCCTAATTCTGAACCGATTTTCTCCAATTTCAATAGGCCAAATTTTATCCACTTCGGATCATAAATGCGACCTATACTTTGTTTACAATTTAACATGGACGAACGGACAGACAGACATGCATAAATCGACTCAGAATGTGATTCTAAGCATATTCTCAAAAGGAACCAAGGATCTATCTCGTTTCCTTTTACCTGTTACAAACAAATGCACAAAGACATAATACACTGTACCACAGTGTGGCGAAGGGTTAAAAATCTGCGATATGAGGGTTCTTAAAAAATGTTTTATATTTTTTTTTTTTAAATCCACCATTTATTGATACTTGAAATTTTTTTTTTTTATATTTTTAAAAAATTCACAATTTTATGATTCTTAAAAAATATGTTTTAAAAATAATATAGAATCTTGAACAATATATTTTTTTAAATTCATGCCTTGCATTTAAAAAGTCTAAAAAAAATCTGCTAGTTATAAAATCAACACATTCCAAAGAATCCAAATTTTTGTCTGTAGTATCGACAATAAAAATATGTTTGATAAAGTAATTGATTTTATTTCACTCAATAGGAATCGATACTAAAATATTATGGCGTACATTTTTCGCATACCTTTAACAAGCCAATAGCTAAAGCAACACACATTTCAGCGATTGGCATATCAAATATGAATATAAATATCCCTATAAATATGTATGTGTGTCAAATGTGATACGTCAAACCACCCTCAATAGAACACCCCCTTTAGAAGTAGCGTGACAAAAATTTGCAATCTAAGGGGTGCTAACTGTATCAAATTCTTGGGAAAATATTGAAATAAAAAAAATAAACTAGGTATGAACTTTTGATGGTAGGCATAATAAAATAGTAAGAGAAAAATATTTAAAATAAAAAATTATAATAGAATTTCAAATATATATAAAAATATGTTTCAAGTCGAAACTTTAAAAAAAAAAATCAAGGAATTTAAGTATCAAAAAATACTTCGAAATTCTAAATGAATTTAGTGCTAAATACCTCACAAAATGTGTAACAAAACTTCTCTGTCATTTAAGTTTTTATACAACTCACCCCCTTAAATTAAAAAAAAAATATTTTTCCACGGTTTCGCATCATTGGTGACATCAATGGAACTTCCCTAGTAATTTTAGCGAATTATAAAAAATTATATACATTTTGTCATTTCATATTCTAGTTAGTATATAAGATGATAAACACCCCCATTTCCCAAAATCGGAAAAAACATCCCTCTTTCAAACCTAACCCCCGAATAGGAAAGACTAGACTGCAAAAATCAACGAATATCTGCAAATTTGATGGTGTATGGCCAAGTGTCTAATAAAGTTATGCAGCAACAATTTCACTTCCATCATAATAAACACTCATACAACAACTACAAACGAAATTTCACACATCGGTAAGGATAATATAAGGGTGTTCTCATTATAATATCAGCAAATAATAAAAATAAAAAAAATCCTAAAAGTCTCTGAAAAAATTTTTCTTTGAAAAATTCACGCCTGTTTTGGCCTTTGAAAAAATACTCTTTAAAAAATCCACGCCTGTTTTGGTCTTTGAAAAAATATTCTTTAAAAAATCAATGCCTGTTGTGGCCTTTGAAAAAATATTCTTTAAAAAAATTTGTTGTGGCCTTAAAAAAATATTCATTAAAAAAATTGTTGTGGCCTTTGAAAAAATATTCATTAAAAAATTGTTGTGGCCTATGAAAAAAATTCTTTAGAAAATCCACGCCTGTTGTGGCCTATGAAAAAAATTCTTTAGAAAATCCACGCCTGTTGTGGCCTATGAAAAAAATTCTTTAGAAAATCCACGCCTGTTGTGGCCTTTGAAAATATATTCTTTAAAAAATCCACTCCTGTTGTATCCTTTGAAAATATATTCTTTAAAAAATCCACGTCTGTTGTGGCCTTTGAAAAAATATTCTTTAAAAATTCCAGGCCTATTGATCTGACCTTAAACAAATGCAGTATATCCTAATAAATATCCTTGTAGAAATTGTAAACTTATAATTGGCATGATTTGTATTGTGTGTATGTATTTGGTGAGTGTGTGACAATCCGTATCTATGTATATATGAATGATGTGAAAATAGTCCAAATCCATTGTTGTTGCTGATCTGGGGAAAAAACTTCGAATTAGAAAATTATAACCCCCGCTTTTCATTGTGTTCCATATTTTGTCTTCTATTTTATAAAACCAAATTATAGGTCATGGCGATGGGAACATGCGTTAGTTCACAACGACGGCATACGTTCACACACACAGGCATATGTACGTAACGCATGTCATAGTTCGGTTACCGCCTACTTATGGTTTTTCGTTATTTGTTCACATTCAGTATATATGGTGTGAATTTGGAAAAAATTCCCCATGCCCAATTGATAAAGGACACAAACGCACAAACACAAGCACAGGATATTAGCTGACAAATGTTACGATGATGAATTTCATTTTGTTCGCATTGAATGTGAAATTTTCTCTCCATTTCCCATTCATATTTTTGGGGGTTTGGGGTTTACCCAATTTGCCTTTTGGCAATTTTGTAATTTATTTTTTCGCCAGAAAATCTTATTTGCCACTGATTGTTTGTTGTTAGACAATTTTGAAAATTGTTTAAATTCAATTGTGTTATTGTCACACATATTTATGATTTTGACATTTTTATGACATGTTTCGTCTATTGTCAACAAAATGATGGATAATTGTAGGGTTAGAGGCATATTATGGAGAATTTCGATGCTGTCACTGTAATTAGCAGTAGCACGAGTGATTCGCATCACTAGTTATCAATCAAGAGAATGCTTTTGAAATTTGACAAACTCGAAATGGATATACTTGAAAAAGAAAATTTTGAAGTAGGATAAATTTAAAAACAAAATTAGATAAATCGGTATTGGTAGCATCATAAAGGGCAAATCCGGACGGAGTCCTGTACAACGACGTAAGTATTCTTTAGAGTTGTTCGCCTGGATTATCTTAAAATATTTATTTAATATTGGTCCTTGTAAAAATATTCTTTAAAAAATCCACGCCTTGTACTGGTCCTTGTAAAAATATTCTTTAAAAAATCCACGCTTTTTAGACATTTGGTCCTTGTAAAAATATTCTTTAAAAAATCCACGCCTTGTATTGGTCCTTGTAGAAATATTCTTTAAAAAGTCCACGCCTTGTATTGGTCCTTGTAGAAATATTCTTTAAAAAATCCACGCCTTGTATTGGTCCTTGTAGAAATATTCTTTAAAAAATCCACGCCTTGTATTGGTCCTTGTAGAAATATTCTTTAAAAAATCCACGCCTTGTATTGGTCCTTGTAGAAATATTCTTTAAAAAATCCACGCCTTGTATTGGTCCTTGTAGAAATATTCTTTAAAAAATCCACGCCTTGTATTGGTCCTTGTAGAAATATTCTTTAAAAAATCCACGCCTTGTATTGGTCCTTGTAGAAATATTCTTTAAAAAATCCACGCCTTGTATTGGTCCTTGTAGAAATATTCTTTAAAAAATCCACGCCTTGTATTGGTCCTTGTAGAAATATTCTTTAAAAAATCCACGCCTTGTATTGGTCCTTGTAGAAATATTCTTTAAAAAATCCACGCCTTGTATTGGTCCTTGTAGAAATATTCTTTAAAAAATCCACGCCTTGTATTGGTCCTTGTAGAAATATTCTTTAAAAAATCCACGCCTTGTATTGGTCCTTGTAGAAATATTCTTTAAAAAATCCACGCCTTGTATTGGTCCTTGTAGAAATATTCTTTAAAAAATCCACGCCTTGTATTGGTCCTTGTAGAAATATTCTTTAAAAAATCCACGCCTTGTATTGGTCCTTGTAGAAATATTCTTTAAAAAATCCACGCCTTGTATTGGTCCTTGTAGAAATATTCTTTAAAAAATCCACGCCTTGTATTGGTCCTTGTAGAAATATTCTTTAAAAAATCCACGCCTTGTATTGGTCCTTGTAGAAATATTCTTTAAAAAATCCACGCCTTGTATTGGTCCTTGTAGAAATATTCTTTAAAAAATCCACGCCTTGTATTGGTCCTTGTAGAAATATTCTTTAAAAAATCCACGCCTTGTATTGGTCCTTGTAGAAATATTCTTTAAAAAATCCACGCCTTGTATTGGTCCTTGTAGAAATATTCTTTAAAAAATCCACGCCTTGTATTGGTCCTTGTAGAAATATTCTTTAAAAAATCCACGCCTTGTATTGGTCCTTGTAGAAATATTCTTTAAAAAATCCACGCCTTGTATTGGTCCTTGTAGAAATATTCTTTAAAAAATCCACGCCTTGTATTGGTCCTTGTAGAAATATTCTTTAAAAAATCCACGCCTTGTATTGGTCCTTGTAGAAATATTCTTTAAAAAATCCACGCCTTGTATTGGTCCTTGTAGAAATATTCTTTAAAAAATCCACGCCTTGTATTGGTCCTTGTAGAAATATTCTTTAAAAAATCCACGCCTTGTATTGGTCCTTGTAGAAATATTCTTTAAAAAATCCACGCCTTGTATTGGTCCTTGTAGAAATATTCTTTAAAAAATCCACGCCTTGTATTGGTCCTTGTAGAAATATTCTTTAAAAAATCCACGCCTTGTATTGGTCCTTGTAGAAATATTCTTTAAAAAATCCACGCCTTGTATTGGTCCTTGTAGAAATATTCTTTAAAAAATCCACGCCTTGTATTGGTCCTTGTAGAAATATTCTTTAAAAAATCCACGCCTTGTATTGGTCCTTGTAGAAATATTCTTTAAAAAATCCACGCCTTGTATTGGTCCTTGTAGAAATATTCTTTAAAAAATCCACGCCTTGTATTGGTCCTTGTAGAAATATTCTTTAAAAAATCTTTAGAAATAGCACAAATTCGTTATCACTACACAATGTATACATATGTATGTATATTTGCATAAATGTGATAATTGGATATAATTTTTCCCTTGGTAATATAAAACAAAAGCCAATCTGTGAGAAGAATGCTTGTTAACACACATCGTTGTTGGTGGGGTTATTATTTCCTGATCCTGCTATTTGTCTACACTCGAAACATTTGGTTACGGTTTTAGTTCCGACAGGGGTTTTGTATTCGAAACGATTGTGTGAAGTGACAAACAAACAAAATCAAATTCCATCAATGCGAACGAAATGTGTACGTATTTGTAATGCTCTCTTGAGGTAATTTGTCGCAGCTCATTGAATGGCCGTGTTAAACATTGTTCCGGCCGGCCGGTAAAACAAAAGGGATCACAAAAATTGACATTTACGCAATTTGACATAATCCATTAAGCATTAATCATTTACATTTTATTTGTCGAAAATACACAAACAAAGGGAACGCGCACACACACAAAAGTCAAATCAAACTCACAGCAGAGGATCTGCAAACACAGCTCTTCTCCAGGTATATCAGACAATCGGTCAGCCGAATCATTCATACAAGAAAATGTTCGACTGCTGTGCGATGAGATTGCATAAAATTCCCAAAGGGATGATTATATCAAAACTGAAAATACCCTCCTAGCTGGCAGTCACAAAACAATTGTCTCTGTCCCCCTCGTTTATTTGAAGCAATGAAATGTTAAATAATAATCCGAAACCGAACTTTTGCAAAAGAAGAAAATCGTATTTCATTGTTTTGGAATATTAGGGATCAATTTGTCAGTTGTGATTTTGGGCAATGTGTAGACAACAATTAGAAAATATGACTTGTGAGGTTTTTTTTTTGCATACCCAGACCTTTATCACTTACAAATGTATAGATGTATGAATAAATGTATATGTTGTATACGTCTGTACTTCCGTAAGTGATAAAGGTCACATATCCATTTCAAAATTACTATATTACAAATATCCCACTGTTTCTTTTAATGAAATGTAATGAATCTTGGTAAATTAAAACGGCAGGAGATTTGCTCTAACATGCAGAGAAACTTTGAATGCATAGACATTTATACATGTTTAAGATACAGATTAATAGACGAAGTACCGGATAATAATTTTTCTACATCTTATATCTATAGTAAATGCCAACATACTACAGAATACAAATGAAATGCATAGAAATATGACATAACCAGTAAAGAAAGCAGTAATGTCGTACGGGACCGACTATATAATACCCTTTGTCACCTTGGGTATATTCAAGAGATGCATCCTAACAGACCTCGCATTTTCGAGGCATCATTGACATGCAATTGGACTAAATTATTTGTGTCTATATGTGAATTTGTGTCTATATGTGTGATTTGTGTATATATGTGAACCGACTTAACCCTACGATCAATAACCGGCTACATTTGTATTCCTTGAAAAAATATTGTTTAACAAATTCAAGGCTTTATTGGACCTTAGAAAAATAAGTTTTTGAATGAATTTTGTACGGTTCGTTTAGAATTCACATGGGGAAATATACGAGGGCAGTTCGGAAAGTTCTTAGCCTAGCACTAAAAGCGCGGTATAAACGGAAAAAGGTTAAGTGTTTTGGAAACTTCCATCTCTGTTCTGAAGACATGTTAAATTTAGTTTCGATCTGGCAATTCCTTCATATAGAAAGAGGTGTTCGAAAAAGACGCATCCGCATTTTTATACCCTTCACCACACTGTGGTACAGAGTATTATGTCTTTGTGCATATGTTTGTAACTGGCAAAAGGAAACGAGATAGACACATGGTTCCTTTTGAGAATATGCATAGAATCACTTTCTGAGTCGATTTATACGTGTCCATCTGTCCGTCCGTCTGTCCATGTTAAATTGTAAACAAAGTACAGGTCGCATTTATGATCCGGAAATGAAAATTGGCATAGGTCACTTGTTTGGCCCAAGGACGAACCCTATTGAAATTGGGAAAAATCGGTTCAGATTTAGATATAGCTCCCATATATATTTTCGTCCGATTTAAGGTAAATGGTGCACCAAAGTCCCTATATGTCTTTCGATTTGCACGAAATTTAGCACAGCGTACTGAATTAAGCCTGTAGTGAAGTGTGCCAAGTTTCGTGAAAATCGGTTCAGATTTAGATATAGCTCCCATATATATCTTCGTCCGATTTAATGCTAATGGTGCACCTAAGTCCCTATACATCATTCGATTTGCACGAAATTTGGCATAGCGTATTGAATTGAGCCTATAGTGATGTGTGCCGAATTTCGTGGAAATCGTTTCAGATTTAAGTATAGCTCCCATATATATTTTCGTCCGATTTAATGTAAATGGTGCAACAAAGTCCGTATATATCTTTTGATATGCACAAAATTTGGCATATAGTACTGAAGTAAGCCTATAGTGATGTGTGCCAAGATTCGTGAAAATCGGTTCATATTTGAATATAGCTTCCGTATATATATTCGTCCAATTTGAAGTAAATTGTACATTCAACTCCTCATGTTTGTCAGTTTGACATAAAATTGTGCACAACATACAAAATTCATCCAATTTCATGTTATTGGTCCTTCAAAAATGCCATGTATTTTGGGATGCATCTGTTTAATATACCCATAGTGGTGAAGGGTATCATATAGTCGGCCCCGTCCGACTTTATTACTTTACCTACTGGTTTAAAATGAAAGCACGCAGTTCTAATTTTTCCATTGTAAAAAATTGCGGATATGTCTTACTTGGAGGATTTTTGGCAATTTTCCTAAATGTATTGGCTGTAATTTAGTATTTTGAGTTTCCCTATTATCGAAATTCGATGTAATTTAGTATTTTGAGCTCTCATTGGGTAACAACATAGCAGATATTTTATATGTCTACCTCTTGGTGGGCTGTATAAAAAGTTCGACCTGGTCCAACTTAAATACATTTTTGCTTCAAATTGGTTTCCCCCTTTGAAAGTTATCCCCAGGCAGCCTCATGGACAACTTGTCCTAAACGGATCTAGGAAAATTTCAATTTTTAAGTTATTTATGTTGCAGACCACCCACCTCTACCTCTAGGTAATTTGTCATTTCGTTTACAACACCTCGAAATATATAATTTGGAGGTCAAAAAGTATTTATATATTTTTAATTACACCTAAGTCTGTTTTTGCACGGTAGATTGGTTCCAGAAGAAGCCGTGTAATAAAAGACATTGATCTTATACATAAAGGGAATTCCCCTAAATTAGTGCTATTCACATTTGCTTTGACCGGTAAAAATTGTATGTACGCGCTAAAGGGGAATTATCTTAAATCTTTAAGCTAGTGTTCGCAAACTATCGATACTGTCGATGGTTTCTGACTTTTTTCTTTCATAAATACTTTTTTGTGATATGAACATACTTCGCAAAAATTAAATTTGACAAAAAAAAATTAAGTACATAAAATTTCAAATCGTGCTAAATGGAATAAAATCATCTAAAAAAATTAAAAATGTTCAATTTTCAAACCGTGTACAAAAAGACCGTGTAAAAACAGACTTAGGTGTATAATTAAATTATATGTCGATTAAGACATAGCTTTGCATATACGTTACTGCTAATACTTAGTTTTGCTATGACATCCTTATAACAGAACCAGCCCATTCGTCATTTCTGGAATTTTTGACACGTTTTTCAGAAGAATTTGGTTTTTTGTTCTCAGTGGGTAGCAAAACAACCTACCAAAAAAATTGACAATATTAATCATATATCGGTACCTCAAAAATCTCGGTTTTAACCACAAGTTCCAGGCCACTTATATTATTCTTTATTTTGCTACACTGCTTTAATACTTTGGGTCGTCATGTTTCAAATCTTTCTTCCAAAAAAATCAGTATCTATTCTGGTTTGGTATAGCCCCATATATGCCCAATTTTTGATATCAGGAGTCTAGTTTGATATTTCGCTTTCTCATGGCAGAAATTCCAAGTTCAGATAGACTTTAGATATTTTTCAACTGCAGTTCATGGTTTTGTGTATAAAGACTTCGGTCTTGTCGGGTTTAACGACGATATTTATTTTTTTATTTATGAGAAATTTTAAAGTTTTAATTTAATAAAAAACACTTGCGATGAAAAATTCACGTTTGAGAGTCGAAAATACGCACACACACCTATATCAATCGTCATGTGAGTCAATGAATTCAGTATCTAATATTCTAAGAATTTTCAAATCCTCTTACTGCAACACTTTATATTGACATTTACAAATCCATTTTTTTCACTTCCATACAAAAGAACTGCCAAGAGTTACAGGAAATTTGTCGTCCTTTCTTTCATTCATTTTGCGAAACAAAATTGTGATTATTTGTTACAAACAATAAAGGAAATCCACAGCCCAATTTTATTAGCAATCTCTAAGGATAACAATTTGTAATTGATAAAATTTTGACGCATGCTGAGAGAGCTGAGCCATTGACATAATTTTTGTTCGCAATTTCCAGGTAAAACTACTTAGGCGGCTGTGGGCAAACGGGCAAAAAAATGCCAACACAATAAAACCATCCAACCACCAACTAGGAATAATAATTGCAAAATGACCACACAATGGCAGAGGTGACAGATATTAGTAGGACACAAGGGGAGAGAGAGTGGAAAAAAGAACAATTCGGGCAAAATCCAAAAAAAAAAAGAGTCCCATTGAGAAAGAAAACCCCGAAACATGAATGAAAGGAACATTTTACTTCCGAGAAAAATATATTCCTCTTTCAGCATTTCCGAAAATTTCTTGGAAATTTTCAACACACTAAGAAAATTGGTATCCAGGGAGAAAACACACGTGTATTTTACCTGTCATATTTTTCTTTCCAATATCTAGATTGTTTGCTTTAATTGTATGACATTTTATTTGATTAGAAATGAAATTAAAACATTAAAAGTATTCGTTCATGTTACGAAATAAACATTTTTATTCCATTTATTTAATAACTCTCTATGCTCCTGTGGGGTGGGTGGGTCAATAAAATGTTGTTGGTTTCTAACCACAAATCCATTGATTGTCAACCCTTTCACTACAGCATTGAGCTTTAATTCAAACCATATGCCACTTCTCCAGTGAATAAAATAATTAATTCATTTGTCTCAGTTATTATTTAATTTTGTTAATATTTTTATGAGTGCCTCTTGTGGGAATATTTAATTCATATATTAAAACTGTAGCCATGTCATGCTGCTGTTATTTTTTGTTTTTCGATGAATTTGAAAGCTATATTTAAAGTATTTATTAATTGTCATATTCAATTTTCATTATACATTTAAGATATATACTATAATTACAAGTATGAATCTATGGTATATATTTAAGCTAGAGCTTTGGAATTTCGGACAATCATTGAAAATATACTATATCGGTCCACTTTTTGATATAGTTACCTATATTCGGTATTTTGGCAATTTTGGATACTTTTTCAACCCAATTAGTTATAATTTGAATTTTTGGATTCACATTGGACAGCGATTCTGTCTATTAAAAATTAGTTCACCTTTTAGAATAGCACCCATTTAAAGGTACCCTTCAAATATGGGAGATTTTGGGCACATTTTTTAGTCGTATTGGTTCTTAATTGATATTTTGGGTTACTTACTAAAAAATACCATTACTGTTACATGAACAGGTCGAGTTAGCTCTAAATTGATATTTTGAGTTCTGTTTGGTTGGCAAATATTCGTATCAAATATTCTATGAAAAATTCTATGAAAAAAATATGATATGAAAAAAAAAATATATATATATAGCTCAATTCCGAAGGTGCGACCCATTGTTTCACTCCTAATTCAAAGTTCAAAATGTATGTGTTCTTTTGGGTAACTTTCCCCTGTACAACTCAAAGGTGGCCACCTCTTTGTTAAACAAATTAAAATGATGTTATGTTTGGCCCGCCCGAACTATATGTACCCACCACAATGAGGATGAAATTAAAAATATATAAAATTAATGGAGGCTCCAAATAGAAAACTCATGTTATGATTGGACCTCAAACATACCAGAAAAGACATGAGAACAAGGTGGTTACCTAATACGGGGCTAGCGTTTTATGGGGCTATACTAAAACGGCGATCATCTTGTGTAGTGAAATTTGACAGCCAATGATAATACACTTTACAGCAAATTCGATTGAAAAACATGTCTAAAATTTCCAAACTATCGACTTCGGTCAATTGTGGGGTGCCGTTATGGAAATATTGGGTGTCGTTGTATACTTGGTTCAATATTAATAACTTTTAGTACAAAGATGTGCTATACATTGAGAAACCGAAATACTAAACTACAGCGAACTCGGTTGAAAAAAGGTGACCACATACCCCAAAATACCGAATATTGGGGTCTCCGTTAAATGGGGGTTACCCTGAAACTTGGGTCAATATTAATAATTTTTGGTACGGACATGTATTATGCAATGACAACTCAAAAAACAGTAAGGCAAGTAGTAAAAGCAAATATCAATCGGACACTCGTTGATTATTTGAAACCCAATAATCATGAAGTCGGTCGAATGTATGGGATATGTCTTAATTTCTACAAAAAACAATTTCGTCATACTCAATGACGTTGGAGTACCATTTACTTAAAATCGGACGAAAATATTAATGGAAGCTATATCTAAACCGATTTCAACGAAACGTTAGTTTTATACTAATTTCAGAACATTTTGTGTATATGGGCCTTATTTTGGGTCCTCGGTGCATTATTTACATATAATCCAAATATGAATCGATTTGAAAGAAACTTGCCACACGTTGGGTTATACTAACGTCAGTACGTTGTGCACAATTTTGTGGCTATCGGCCATATTCTGGGTCCTTTGTGCATCATTTACTTAAAATATATATAGGAGCTATATCTACATAATAACCTATACCACAGGTGAAGGGTATTAAAATTAAAATTACTGCCAATTCGGTCGAAAAGTATACAAAATCCCCCTAAATGCCGAATATGGGGGGTTACCATTATATAGAGGCTACTTTGCATTTTGTGTCAAGAAACGTAGACCGATATATCCCATTTACAATTCCAAACATCCTAGGAGTACTAGCAATGTATGTGCAAAATTTCGGAGCACTATCTTAAATATTGTGAATGCTGAATCCTGCACGGTCTAAACTTGACAGATATAGTGCAACTACGGAATATATAGCTCCATCATCTCTGTTTGGCCAAATTATGTATTAGATTTATATAGGGGAGAGGGGGGCACCTTTGAACACTTTTTGCTTTCAAGCCTTATAAAATTTTTTATTTTATCATTTTTGGTTTCTTATAAATTTTAACTAATAGGTACATATGTAACCTTTAAAATGAATATACATATGACATACTATAAGCTTGATAAATATATTTTATTACTGTTTTAATGGACGAACTCAAAGTGTTCAAAACTGCCCCCCAGGGGGGCACCTTTGAACAGGGGTTGGCATTTTTGAACGACATGGTTTTTTACAGTGTTTATGTTCAAATATGTATGTATTCATACATATCAGAAAAGCATTAATTCATTAAAAAATATATTAAAAATTTTCAAAATTTAAAAAAATTAGATCAAAAATTATTAAAACATAAAATGTCTTAAAAATACAAATTAGTATGGTGAAAAATACAGTTAATTTCGTAATCTTATTAGCCCATTTGAAATTTTGAGAAATCGAAGCCAAAAGTTAAAAACTCCTTTTTTTACTCGAGTTTAATGGGCATGTTCAAAGGTGCCCCACCCATGGCATTTTACGGAACTTTAAAATAACTTTTTTTGTAATAAATATATATGAAAGAAATTGCATTACTTATGTTTGAAATGATTGTTGGAATGCAAAAAATTTGTTTGACGAAAGAAAACTATCACAGAATTCTTCCTGCGCCCTTACAACCAAATGAATAAAAGTTTACAATGACACTGAGAAAACATGGTCACCCATGCACAATTTTTCGACAACTGAAAAAGCAAGCCAAAGTGGTTTACGCATATAGAGAACAAGATTGCCATATACAAAAATGTGGTTGCGGGTCGGAAAAATATTAAACCAAGATTTTATGAGCGCTGTTCAAAGGTGCCCCACGTTCGGACGATTGAAAACCTAATAATAATCAGTATTGAACGTATTTTTATTTTTCATTTTGAGTTTGCTTAGTTATTTTTTTTTTATTTAATTTACTAGTATATATTTTTTCGGCAAAATTGCCCGACCTGTAGATCTAGTACACACCGCCAGTTCTTACATCGTATCATGAGCTCTGACTTATCAACATGCAACAATTCCCTTGATGACGGTAGAATGGCTGCAGCTTGTGGACTTAACATCTGTTACCAAATTTACGTCTTTCAGGATACTCCAACATAAACCCTAACATAAGATGCTTCATGACACATTTTCCAGTAAATCTCCACCAAAAGGTTATCAAAAGATGATAACTAATTTAATTTAATTTCGTCGGACCAACAAAGTCAAGATAAAAGAAACCCCAACAAACAAAGTGAAAGCGGGATAGTTACATCTGTGTAAATGTTTGCTTATCACTTGAAAATGATTGCGTGGTGACAAATTCACACTAGCCGTGGCAACAGCAGCAACAAGGGGTGACAATTGAGCAGAACAAATTCCAGATACTTCTTGCTGTCATTGTGCCAAACAAAATAAAGGACATAAATTCCGGTAATAGATGTCAATTTTATGATGCTTTTAGTCGGGGTAAAAATACACAAACAATATAACGGACACACACACACTCACAAATCCAGAACTCAGCCCCGTATTTAGAGCGAAAAACAATTTGTCTAAAAACCAAACAGCAGCAACAATGATAAGGACAATTGTTTTCTGGGATAACATAACACAATGATGAGACATAAAAGAAGATTTAAATGGCTTTTGTTCGTAGGTTCGAACTTTTGATGTGGGAAATAAATAAGTAGTCCGAAAAGGGACCATCATCATCATCATTGATTGTGTGGTAATATTGGTATCAATGACGAGCTACTTTTTTTCGGGAAATTTGTCATTTTATAGTTTATCATTATTCCGAGGGAGAACAATAAAAATGTTACAGAGGAAAATCTCCTTTTCGAAGATAAATGATTTTGTTTCTGTTCCAATAACAAGATTCCGTGAAATGATGTTGACTTTATAATGGAAAGGGAGAGAGAGTACAAACGAATCCTGGAGGGTTAAAACCAAACAGTGGCACGTACTGACAATGCAATTTTTGCCAAAAAGGTTTCTCTCTATTTTACTTGGAATGCAGCATTTCTTTCATTCAATAGTGGTTTTAATTGTCTCGTCGTATAAATCGATCGTTCGATCGAAAAACCAACCAAAGGTCGATCAGCATTTGGTTTGCCAGCTCATTGTCCCCGTCGATGTTTTGTGGCTGACGGACTGGTTGGCCATTGAATGGCACGGCATGTGGCATGTGTGGAAGTCGCAACTTGGCAGAATATTCAAACAAACAAAAAGCAAACGACCACGTGTAGAAATTGATTCAATTGTTGGATGGCTGGTATGTTTCCCCGTTTACTCCTCCCGTTTAATGAATGATTATTGATTTTGAAAAGATTTTTTCAAATTCAATAAAATTATAGTCTGTCCTCAGGAGCAAGACAGCCACAGCAGCAGCTTGCCAGCTAATACGGCTTTGTTTGTTTTTATTTTATTAATTGTGATGTTTTCAGCATTGTGCTTAATGACAATTAAAATCGCGCCTGATTCCAATTTTTCTTGTTTAACCTTTTCAATTAATTTTGGAATCCTTTGAATTTTAGAGTTTTTTGACCTATGTCACTCTCAATTTACTGATTTTTTGGAGTTTGGCTGTTTTAATTATAATCGACTGTTTATTGTATTTTTAAATTGTTTTAATGAAAATATTTATTCCACAAAAAATATAACCTTTGTTCGAAGTTCTGCATGGAAAACAATAGTACAAAACTGCAGTCTTTTTTATGATACTATAGATGATTAAACAATCCAATTGATATGTATTTAGAATATATTTAAATATTGCCTCTAGAGTATTTTTGTATTGAAAATAGAGCACATCTGCCTGAAAAATGACATCTCTCAATTTAGAATATTCAAGAGAATTATTTTTAAAAAATTACATATTTACAATAATCCTTAGAATTTCTGTATTCTTAAGGAAATTCATATTTAGATTGTTTCCTTCCTTGTAGTACTTACAAGGATTTGTTGTGAAATTTGGAACATCACAGCCTGATTTAAAAGTCTTATTGCTATTAAATTTTCGTGTTTATTGGATAGAAAATGACTCCACACAATTTTTCAAGAATGACCCACGCTTCGGCGTAGCTCCCATATAATGGTTCCCCCATTATTCGTTATTTTGGGGACTTTAAGTACGTTTTTGAACAGAATTTGCTCCTATTTCATAGTTTATCTCCCCTATAAATGTACCTGCACATTTACGGCATGTTTGAAGGTTTTAGGCGCATTTTTATCGAAGTGGATAATTTGCCTGTGCGGTTTCTTAGTGAGTAACATATCGTTAGCTAAAATGCAAAAAGGCGTAACTAACAAAATCATAATTGTGTAGGAGAAGCAAAAAACTGTTTTGAATGAAAACTATAAACATGTCATGTGAAACGAAAAAGTATGCCCGGCAGGGTGATATTGCATATGACGAATAATAGACTATAATTTTTTAACAAATTTAGTTATTTAGTTTAATGGCAGTCATAATAATTAAGTAAAAACGTGAATTTTTGGTTAGTTACGCCTTTTTGCATTTATCATATAAACCCACTTGTAGTTACGTCTTTTTGTTTTTCGTTAATAGAAGCTCCTTTTTTTGACCGCAGACGTGTAAAACTTTGTCAACACATGTAGTTTATTGACATTCACAATATTCATTCAAAAAGTCAATTTTCAATTTTTTGTTAGTTACGCCTTTTTGCATTTTAGCCGACGATATACCTCTAGAAGAACTCGTCATTATAGCTTCATGTTGTGACGCAGTTCCCTTATAATTGACATCCATATATGCAGAAAATTATCAATGTAGGTCTATGGCTTAACCATCCAATTAAAAAGTAGTTGACCGCATTTTCGGGATTCAAAAAAAATAAAAAAAAAAATAAAAACATATATGTTGGGGGTTTTCATATATGGTAATCTTGTTTTCTAGCAGCGTCAATAACTTCGACTAGCCTTTTCAGTTGTCTACAAAATGTAGATGACTGAACATTTTTAGCTGTTTTCGAAAGGCCGAAGGAAAAAGTGGTCAAATGTGACCCCCTCTCCCCTAACTCCATGTTTTGACATTTCCCACATATAAAGGTTTTTCGGTATTTTGTAGGGTTTATCAGCTTCATACACCAAAGTGGCTATAATTTCGCATTCCGGTGAAAAACATATTAGGTTGGGAAAAAGAAATTCATTAGGCCGATCGTCGAAAATGTCGATTAAATCGGAGAAATGATCAAAGTTTGCCGGCATGTTAGTAGTTGAACATCGCCCAGGAGCTAAAAACCGATCTTAAAATTGTTTTAAGCCATTTACACAAAGCTGGATTCAAAAAGAAGATCAATGTTTGGGTGTCATACCAATTAATAGAAAAAAATAGGATGGATCGAATTTCCATCAGCGATGCCTTGGCCAAACTGGAGATGAGAAATGGATCACATACGATAACCCAGTGCGAAAACGATCGTGGTCAAAGAGCGGTGAAGCATCTAAAACGGTGGCTAAACCAGGACTAACGCCTAGGAAGGTTATGCTATGCATATGGCCAAACGCTAAATTCTGATCTTTACTGTCAACAAATGAAGCGATTGAAGATAGCAATTGACCAGAAACCAGGACAACGCTAGGCCACACACATCTAAAGTGACTCGCCAGAAACTTCGGGAGCTCGGGAAGTTTTAATGCATCCACCATACAGTCCAGACTTGGCACCAATCGATCACCATATAAAAAAATTGGTATCTAGGGAGGATTGGGAAAATCGACTACTAGAGTTTTTCTTTTGCAAATAGAGAGCAGAACTTCTATGAGAGAGGTATTATGAAGTTACATTTAAAATGGCAACAAATCATACAACAAAACGGGCATTCCGAAGCATGTTAAATAATGTCCTATAGTTCATGTAAAAATAATGGATTTATTTTCCCCCAAACTAATATTTACATACAAAACTTGAATTTTTGATATTTTGAAGGTTTTATCCGCATTTGTCAATCGAAGTAGTGTATTTTGAGGAATTTGAGATTTGGTGTTCGTAACAAGTGAAAAAATATATAGGGGAGGCTGGGGCACATTGGGCAATCGCATTTTCGATATGAAGCTCTCACTGTACATCACAGGCTTCGATCCATAGGTATCGAATATAAAAAAAATAACTATCGAAAAGTTTGAAATACCTAGCTAATAAGCTTATTAAGATGAAGCGTTTTTTTATTTTTACAGCAGTTTTGGTAATATTTTCATTCCATTTCGTAAGTGTGTTGTGTATAAAACTTTTCAAATTTTATGGCAATATTGTTAAAAAAATATTAATTACAATGTAAATTCTTTTTAAAATAATTACAAGTATAATGTTTTTAGAAGATTGATAGAAAAAAATTAAAAAAATATGGAAAGTACCATCGGGATAGATTAGACATTTTAAAGTGGGGCACATTCGGCCATATACAGATAGTGCGATATTATTTTCTTAAAATGTTTTTGAGTTTTTCTTTAAAAATATTCCCTAAAAATTGTTCGAAATTACTTATATAGGACCAAACGCGCTTGTATTGACGAAAATGTGATAGAAGAAACCTGTTTCTTGTGGTGAGTGTGGCCGCCGCAGAAAATATAGCCTGCAAGTCAACCATTGAGTCACGTATTATAACAATTAAGCACTTTTAGATGTCCTGCATTTCGATCAGACTGATAGCAGTGATAATTACCTGGATATGACTATGGTGCCAAATGTGCCCCATCAAATGCCGAAGTAATACCAGGTAGGGGTGAATTTGACTTTTTTGACAAAACTATAAAAATGTTTAACTTATACTAATTTATTATATGTGTTTGATACTACTTTTTATAATTAAGTATTAGACGACAATAACCAACCATAAAGTTTTTATATCTGTTGAATAAGAACTGAGCTATAGAGCTCTAAAAAAATGTCGAATGTGCTCCAATCTCCTTAAAACTATTAATATTTGTAGTATTTTTGGATTCTCCTACCCTCACATTACATATATTCGGGAATTTCGTAAAGTTTTTCAACCGGATTGATTCTTATTTGATACATTGAGGGTGGTGGTAAATCTTTCTACATCTTTATATTATAGGTCGATTTTTGGACATAGTCCACAAATAAAGGTCAATTCATTTAAAAGTATTTGGATAGTCCTATGCGCAAATTGTCATTCCAATGTATGCCAGTTTTTAGCCCAATTAATTTTCGAAAAATTCTCTATTTTCGACCTCATACCGAGTTAGAAACTAAGGATGATCTTGACCGATTTAATTTATCCTAGTTCATATCCATTCGTAAGAACACTGTTCGTGAATCACTCAAGTTTGAGAATCCCTCTTTCTGTCAATTGATTCAATAAATCGGTTATACCTTCAAGAGTTGTTGGTATGTTCACATGAAATCTTTAAGAGCATTTTTGAATTAGTATACTCTAATATAATCTTGCTTCAAATGCTTCAGAATATAAGAAATGAAACGATAAAATTGTTCCAATATTTTTGATTTATATTAAAATATTTCCAAAGAACTGTACAAAATAGTCCAAATAAATTTAAGTTTTTAATAGCTCGGCTTAAATATCGAAAAATTCTGTTTTAAAAAATAAATTCTATTAGTTCACGTAAACCATTTTTATCGATTGCGGATAAATGATTATTTATTTTAAATATAACAATATTTTAAATATAACAAAATTGTATGTATATTTCAAAATTATCGTGTGCATAAAATTCTTCTAAAATATTTTTGTTATTAGACACCCGGTTAACCACTCCCTATTTCCAATTTAAAGCTAAATATTCTTCCAATAATGCAGCAGCTGTTGCTTTCATTTCATTTTTTTATTTGTTTGCAATCCAACAAACAACAATGTAATACATATATCATTTAATAAATGTATTTGTATTTTTACGCTACGTGACACAGAGATAACGAACCATCAGTTTTGGAGGGGAATATTTAGAATACCTATTGTAAAAATGAGGTAAATACTTGAAACTAAAACCAGGCATATCATTAAAATATTAACAAAATGCATTCAACAAAATAGTAAATAATGAGAACTTGGATATAACAAGGGGGATATCTGAGTCGAGCAGAGATATTTACAAAATGCATTCGCAGTTGCATTGCATTATGAAATTATTGGTTTTGCAATACAATTGCCTTTTTTAATTTTTTTTCCATTGAAAATTATAGCTTTGTTTACAACAACCTGTAACAACGACCATTAACAAGGTAAACGTAAATAAAATGTCTGTCTGTTCATTGTTCATTCAACAAAAGCTGCAGTATCGAAATTTCATTGGTTGGCGAAAGACGTGGTTTGTTTATGGTTGATATTTTCCTATGGAACATTTACTAAACTATGGTTAGCCATAATAATTGATACCGATGTTTTATTTTCATATTTATGTCAAAGTCAATTTAGCAAACATAGAAATGAACAAAGTTCAGTTTTTAATATAATATTGCGACCTCAATACCAAATTTAGCATAAAACAAGTGAGAAAAGCGTTTGGATACCCTCCATCATAGGTATACTGATAGATACGTATTTTTTGTGTATAAAATCCTCAAAAAATATTGAAATTACAGGACAAAGTTTATATCACAATATCTTCCTTCACCCTAATTATTAAATCGGTAGATATTTTTATATAGGGTGTAGGCCTAAATGCGGGCCGATATATGTTATTCTATAGATTTTTATATAGATATCCTCCGATGGTAGAATGATTATAACATATGACTAAATCGTCTTAGAAAATGTGTAGGGTATAAACTAATCATTTCGAGTACATATAATCCCCCATACTATGATGACGTATAGGCGCATTATACATAGACAACCCAAAACGCGGTAAAAATCAGTAAACTATTTTAATATAAAAAAGGGGGTTATATGGGGACTACCCCCAAAAGGAGGCGAATATAAATATTTTTTTAAAGGGAGATTTGTTACCAAATACAAATCTCCTCAAAACCCTCAAAATATCGAAAATTGGTTACCGTTATATGGGGGCTACCAGAAAAACAGAAAACCCTTTTTTTATAATTTTTGATGGAAAGATTTGGTACCAAGTTGGAACCCAATGTGTCGAATTTTGGCTGAAAACGCGCTTAAGAACCCCAAAATACCAAAAATTTGGGAGTACCAATGTGCCGATTTTCAGAGAATTCGTTTGAAAAACTCATTCTAGAACCCCAAAATACAGACAGTTCGGGGTACCCTTATATGGGAGCTATTCCTAAACGTGAATCAATATAGCTTATCTTCGAACTTAGAATTTTACCCCAATCAAGAATATATATACCTAATAGGGTAGGAAATGAATATGTCGATGGGTTACAAACGGAATGACAAAATTAATATGCCCTCCATTCTATGGTGGGTATATTATGAAAACATCTTCAGATGTAGAAAAACATTGAGCTGTTTATAGGACTGTAGGATTTTTTGCTGATAACTCTAGAGTTCATAAATTATATATTCGTGCGCGGATATCGCAGGATTGTTTGAGATAACATGCCTTTAGCCTTTTAGCCCGGAGTCTTTTAGCAACAATAAATCCAAACCTTAAATTACAGTCAATTCCTTGAGAAAATGCGAATAAACCTCAATATGCCGAAAATGAAACGGTGTGGAGTTTAATAAGACTTGGACCGATTTATGTAAGATCTATTGTGAAATCTAGTATGTGAGGTGAATTTTGTTGCATCGGTGATTGAGGTGATGTCTCTGCTACGATACAATTCTACAAATACAGTTGATAATTTATTTTTCTCTTATTATTTTCCAATCGCAAGAAAACAATTAACAGATGTTCTGCAATAAAAAACGACAAACATTATTTCAAATTAAAAAAGGGCTACAGCACTATTCTGCAATTATGACAATAACAATTGAAATGCATTTCAATAATAATAACAATTGCATGACAACTATTCATAATTGCAGAACACGCATCTTTAGAAATTTGAAGCAGGGAACCTCCTCTTGTAACATTTTTTTTTTTTTTTTACTTCGGAGACAACAGTTGTTTGAACTTTTATGCATCATTGGATAACTGCAACTAAAAAAAACACAAGAAAAAGCAACGACTATGAAGAAGTAAAAAAACGCAACAATTTTTTATTTTAACTGTAATAGGAAACATTTTTCAGATAAATGTTGCGTTTTTTTTACAGAGCACTAAACGTTGACATCAACAGCATGTCTGTTGATGATGCATCCCCACAAAGTAAATACCCTGATGAGACAACAATTTACCATATGTGGTGGTGGTTGGTATGGTAGGCCACCGTCAAACGAACCTACTATTGCGGTAGATAGGGTAAACAATGGAAATACGTACGTACTCGTACGTACCTACATACCTTCATGTTCTATGAATAAATTGTTGGTTAAATGACGGTGGTCGTCACAGTGTGCGTTTGGTTTGGTCTTTCTACTGGAACCAAACCGCAAAAATTTAATATTAAATGCCGTGACAAATTTCTGAAAACCCGCTACCAAAATATGCCGATATGTAATGTCAATGTGTTTAAATAAATTTAAGTAGACAAAACAGTGTTTTGAATATATGTACGAATTGGGTACAGTTGATAACGGTCATAATGAAATGACTGGGACCGAAATTATTGTTCCTTATGTCTCACAAATACTTTAACAATTTCTATTTTTTAAACTGCCTTTCTTAAAGCTTGAAGTACTTGTATCCGGTCTATACGGGACCTTCTGTCAGAAGGTTTTCATGTTCTTATGACTCCAAATGGCAAATTGTAACCACTTTGAATGGAAAATACCTTTTAAAGCACTCTACAATATAAAAATTAGTGGAATAATTCGAGCTGTTTGGACAAATTAGCATATTGTTGTTGACTGATGAGGCCAATATCCTCCTCGGAAATCAAAACAGTTACATCCTCAAATGAGACAAGACGATATGCGCCAATTATAGAGGAATAATTATCCTTCTCATCGCATATAAAATGCTATCCAGCGTACTATGTGAACGACTGAAAACAATGGTCAATTACTTTATTGGACTATACCAATGCGGCTTCAGACCTGGCAAATCAACCATAGGCCAAAATTTCACCCACGAAAAACACATTACATCTATTCGTCGACTATAAACCCGCATTCGACAGCCCCATCCGTTCAGAGGTGTTTAAAGCCATGTCTGCGTTCGGCATATCTGCCAAATTAATACAGCTATGCAGGATAACCCTAACTGGCATAAGATTAGCAGTTAAAGTCGGAAAGGACCTCTCGAAGCCCTTTAACACCGAACGAGGATTCAGAGAAGATGACAGTTTGTCGTGTGATCTTTTTAACATCCTTCGGGAAAAGGTCATACGAAATGCAAATGTGAACAGAAATGGAACTCTGTACACCAAACAGCATATTTTACCCGCCTTCGTCGACGACATCGACATAATGTGTCGACATTATCTTTGAAATCCGGAGGAGAATAGTGTTGCACAGCAGATGCGACTATGGTCTGAGTAAGCAACTCAAAAGCAAGGCCACCTCTCGCCAGACTAAACTCACACTCTACAAGACGCTGATAATATCGGGAAGATTTATAGGCCGATCTGCGTTGACGGAGAATATCGCCGTTGAATGAACCATGAGCTATACTATCTATTCTCTGACATCGACATAGTCAGATGTACCGAGCTGCAGCGACTACGTTGGCTAGGCCATGTTGTGAGAATGGACGAAGATGTCACAGCTTAAAAGGCATATAAAAGCGAGCAAAGTGATGGGTCCAGCAGGAAGGGGAAGGCCAAGAATCCGATGGAAAGATCAAGTAGAAGACAACATCTTGGAAAATGTTGGATGAGATCCGCACAAGACGCGCTTGAAAATCTTTTTTAAGACTGGTTTATGAAAGAAAGTAAGTACTTGATTTAAGTTTGGATGAAATATTACTATGTGAAAAGTTTGGATGAAATCGGTTACTCCCTTCGAGAATTATCGGACGGCTATAAACGGAAGGACGGACATTTGTAAATCGACTACAAATTGTCTGAAACGGATTTGCTCCAAAGAAGCATGGGGTCTAAAACCAATATTTCGATGAGGCACATTTTTTGCCGTTTTAAAGTGTACATACCCTCATCAGCCATAAGACTGAGGGTATAAAAATTTTATTCACCAAGAACCCGCAATGACAAATTACAGCTACTTCGATAGAAAAAATGTGGCTAAACCCTTCCAATAGAAATAACAATTGTCTGTCAGGAACATCGATTGGAAAGCGGTTAAAGCGGACTATTTATTTTTCCTTGAGAATTCGAAATACTTAATTCCTTAGAATTTGGTTGGTAAATGCTTTGACCCCAAATATTCTTAAAAGGAGGCGGACATTCAATTAGAAGTTTTGATAAAACATGCGACTATCCACTGGAAAATTTCACCTATGCTGAGCCATGGCGTTTTATATTAACAGAGAATTAGAAGTTCTAATTAACAACCACTTTAATTGGAAAACGGAGTGAGATTTTTATGCTGTATCCTCTGAGAATTCCAAAATTCAAATTTAGGAAGAAAGGCCAGGACATTCATAATAATGACAAGTAAAAACATCCTTGAGTTAATCTGAAAATATGAAAATACCTCATATTAGTCAAGACAAAATATAAAAAGCCGGTCGGACGATACTGACCATTTGATACCCTACATAACTCTTACTAAACTAACCTTCTGTGGATATATATCCCATGCCTGGGCAATATTTCGTGCATTCTTTTGCCCGATTTGCCTCGTTTTTACCCCGACAGATTCCAATCTTATTTTTTACACACAAAAATGTTGGTTCTCTAGATCCAAAAATTGACCGATAACTATCAAAAAAGTCTTTCTAATTAATTGGCCAGATCCCTGTCAATTTCATTCCCTAAATATCATCAAATCATTACCGAAAATATTGACCTTCAGTATGGCTAAGACTTTCATCATATCATATATTGACAGTACCTATATTTTATATCATTGTAACTTACTAACGACATGAGGTCAAACTGAAAATTTGGGGAATATTATTTATATTTTTTTTTATTTAAAATTTTTTATATGTTAAAATATTTCATATAATTTAAATATTAATATATTCACTTTATACAAAATATTTAATATAATAAATATGATTATTTCCAACCAACAATCAAACGACAAGCAACAACAAAAACAACGTCATTCCAATAGACATTTGTTGACAACACCATATTGCCTATACCAATAAAACCAAACAATGACTAGATTAAAACCATAATAAAACGACAAATGTTATTTGTTGCTATTAACCAAAAACGACAAAAAACAACTCCCAATATACCAAAGCTATGCTACCGCACAATGGCAGTTATGACACAGACACACAAAAAATATGCCTCCAATAAGGGGGCGTAACCATTTGAAACGAATTGGAAAAAAGTTAATAATACGTTAAGCTTAACAATGACAATTACCTAGTCTCCCAGTTTATAAGGCCCAACAATGCAGGGAGCACATGAATAAACCACGAAAAAACGCATCAACAATAGAATTTTTTATTCATTTTGTTGGCTATACACACATATTGTCTGTCCTTTCATAACTTTACATATTGAGGATGTTGCATTTTGTGTAAATTTGTATGAGCATGTGGTTTATTCGTGATAATACTAGGTCATATTTTAATAAAAAATCCAATTATTGTCGCACAATAATATCGAGAATGGGAATACAAAAGATTTTTTTTTTAAATTGGAAATTGATATTGTAATGCCAACAATGGATACAATGTGGGGATGTACAAATGTTTGATGGGTTTCTACAAAAGGGTGCAATATAAAATATTCATGCAATTTGAAAGCAAAATATTGGACTCTAAAAGAGAAAACATAACAGTATTTATTGTGGATCCAGATCCTTCATAATCTGTAGAGGAGGTCGCAATAATAATAATTATAATAAACCCCAAAATAATTCATATCAGGCTGTTGCTGCTGAGTAGAAGTGAATAGAACTTATAGAAAAACTTGCGAAACGGCTAAAGCTAGAAACTTGATATTTTGGGTGAGGGTCAATCTTAGTCCGAAGATTTCATATGAGGCTGGGCCTTTCGAAATTCATACAAAAACGGCTACATGGTACAATTTGTATTTGGAGAAACCAGTGTAGTTAGAACCCTAAAATTCGAATGGTGATCACAGATAGAGTGTAGCGAAATTCGAACTATATATTTAAGTATCCGAAAAGTACAAAAATGTACTAAATTTGGTACAATTTCGTAGAATTTAAACGTATAAAGCTATATGTTTGAAATTTGGAATGCGAATCAATGTTGAGAAGTAGGGTCGAAATAGGAAGTTGGTTTTGGAAGGGTATACTCATGTATACGAAAAGTACTAAACAGTACTAAATTCGGAACAATTTTAATTTGGAGCAACGTATGGAGCCTGGAATCTTGAAATCTACATTACCGTCAGAGTGTAGGATTGGAATATTTAGGTAGTATTTGAAATTTGTACTTATGTGTACGAAAAGTACTATATGGTACTATATTTAGTAAAATGTGTATTTGGGTGAAACGATAAACGACTGCAATTGACATTAAGATATCTTTTAGAGTGTGTATAGGATGTTCTGGAGATTCGTATTAATGTGTACTAAAGGTACTAAATTTGAATGTTGTGAACTGGGATGCTGGAATTAGGAAATTCGATTTCTCTTGTATTGATGATGGAAATTGGATTGGGAATTTATATTAAAGTGTACTAAATTTGGTAAAATCTGGATTTGGATAATTCTATAGAGTTCGAATCATGAAATTCGAAATTATTTTTGGCAATGATAATTTCACATTTCATGGCATAAGTTTGACCATGTTGCGGGGAAGTACCTGAAGGAGTGGACCAATGGGTCTCATCTTCGGGCTTGATATAGGTAAAGATAATAGGTTGGACAAGGTGTGGTTCAAATCGAACATTCCATTTGCCTGAAATTGGATTTATAAATGTTGAGAATTTTTGATCCTTTGTGGGAGAGGTACCAGAGGGAGTGGACCAATGCTAGGCTTGGTAAAGACAATAGATTGTGCAAATCTTGGTTCAAATCGAACATTACATTCGCCTGAAATTGGACTTTTAAATATTGAGTTTTTTTCATCCTTTGTGGGGGAGGTACCAGAAGGAATGGACTAATGGATCCCATTTTCCTATTTGTTCTAGGGTAGGAAAAGATAATACGTTTTGAAAAGTTTGGTTCAAATCGGATATTCCATCCACCTGATATAATAAAATAATTTTTTGCAAAATTTTGACAATTTTGCGAAGGAGATGCCAGAAGGAGTGGACCGATATTCCCCATCTTTGAACTTCAACTAAGTTTGGAAGAAATATTAAGATGTGCAAAGTTTCGATGAAATTGATTACCCCTTCGAGAGTTATCGTGCGCATCAGCCGGGCAGATAGACAGACGGATAATTGTAAATAGACTCCAAATTTTCTGAAACGCATTTGGTCCAAAAAACTAATATTAGCCCTAAAGCTGAGGTTATAAACACAACACATGGTCGTCTCGGAACCTTTATATGCCGCTAGTGTCGAAAAATATAAATATATGAAAATCAGAATACCCAAAGTATTCCATTAAAATGGGATGTCTTCCTGACTTTTGTGGGAGAGGAACCAGAGATGATGAACCTATTTTCGGATAGTAGTCCCAAAGTCATCTTTAGTATTAATATTTGAAATAAATATTACGATGTGTAATATGTGGATAATTCTATCGAGCTTCATCCATACGATTGAAGTTCATTTGTAAATTTGCTCCAAATTGAAAAACGGATTTGGTCCAAAGAAATTTGGGATTTCGTGCCTAATTTTCCATGAGGCACATCATAAGGCTGAGGGTATAAATATGTGCTTACCCCAAAATCAGTTGTTTCTAAACATCGAGCATATAGATTGGAAAAATTATCACCTTTAAAGTAGAAGTTGAAATAATTCTACCTTTAAAATAATTATTACATTAATAAAATTAAGGAAATCCTATGAGATCCCACTGTTTGAAAATGACTTATTTGAAAAGTTCCGAATTCAATCGATCATAATTTGTAATGACATTTAATTAAACTGCTGTGAGTCTATCGATCATTTCTCTACTCTCTTATTCCGAGTTACTACGCAGTTTTAACCTCAATCTCAACAAGACACTTCAAGCGACAACAAAGGAACCTATTTACAAAATTCAGAAAACTTTAATCAATGGCGCGAGCCAAAAACCTATGAAACGACAAACATCTGTCCCCCCACCTCAAAAAAAAAAAAAAATAATAAAAGAGAAAATAACGAAAATTGGTACTTACATCCTGTGAAAACTGATACTTATTGTGAACATATACAAGGAAGCAGTGTTAATTATAGCTTTGCCAAAACAACAAATCAACGTTTATACATACTCGTGTGCATAAAACACACACATCCATCCATCCATCATACATCCTTTGACAATTCACCAAAGCAAGTTATTATGGCCACCAAAAACTCCAAAGATGACAGATTCAAAAATGAAGCATTTCCGTTAATTTGATATAAAAAGGGCTCGAAATGCGAAATTCATTCATTTTGAGCGATGATGAAAATGAGAGAAAACGAACGAACAACACAATCACAACAGGCGATCGTTAGTGGATGACAATATCACCCAAAAGACCGGCTGCACTGATTGGATTGAATTGAATTGTATTTTTGGTGCAAGCAGGGGATTGTTAATTCAGTTGGGTGCTATGGAGTTCACCCTAGTAGCGTATTTCATATTTTTGTTTTTTTTTTAATTTGTCGCTGTAGTTGTTAGTTGCCAGGCCAAACTCCGCTTGCTTTTGATTATGGCCGCAGCTTACGAATTTAGCATTGGGTGCGCCATTACAATTGAAATGCGAAATGAAAGGATTTCCGGTTAATGGCTGCCAGCTCTATAATTATATTATGACGACTTACTGTAGACGAGTTTTTTTATTTCATTTTTTTAGTTTACTTTCAAATCAAAAGGGGTAGCCATAAATCTCATTTAAAATAAATACATATATTGTCGACGCATGATGTTGCCGCTTCTAAATCGTAGGGGAGACTGGGGCACCTTCGGCACTTTTTTTAGAGCTCTATATCTCAGTACTTATTCAACATATATAACAACTTTATGGCTGATTATTGTCCTCTGACACTTAATTATAAAAAGTAGTACCAAAAAGATATAAAAAAATAGTATTAGTTAAGAAATTTTTCAGTTTTGTAAAAAAAGTCAAATTTGCCGAATGTGCCCCAACCCGGGGTAGCTTCGGCATTTGATGGGGCACATTCGGCACCATAGCCATAGCCGGGTAATTGTCATTGCTATCAGTCCGGTTGAAATTCCGATCCTCTAAAGGCTCTATTTGGTTTTAATACGCCACACAATGTTTGAATTATAGGGCTTTATTTTCTAGCGGCGGTCGTTTACATCTCAAGGTCGAACACACCATCAGAAATAGGGGTTTTCTATCGCATTTTCGACAATACAAGCACGTTTGATCTTATATATTCAATTTCGAGCCATATTAAAGGATTAGTTTTAAAGACAAACTCAAAAACAATTTAAGGAAATAATATTGCTCAATCTGTATGTCACTTAATTGGCCCAAGGACGAACCCTATTGAAATTGGGAAAAATCTGTTCAGATTTAGATATAGCTCACATATATATTTTCGTCCGATTTAAGGTAAATGGTGTATCAAAGTCCCTATATATATTTCGATTTGCACGATATTTGGCACAGCGTACTGAATCAGGTCTAGAATGATGTGTGTTAAGTTTCCTGAAAATCGGTCCAGATTTAGATATAGCTCCCATATATATTTTCGTCCGATTTAATGTAAATGGTGTACAAAAGTCCCTATATATCTTTCGATATTCGACGAAATTTGGCATAGCGTAATGAATTGGGTCTAGAATGTTGTATGCTAAGTTTCGTGAAAATCGGTTCAGATTTAGATATAGCTCCTATATATTTCTTCTTCCAATTTTATGTAAATTGTCCACTAAAGACTCAAAATTTGTCCGATTGCCACAAAATTTTGTACAATGAACTGTAGTTATATAAATTAATCTCTGTTAAGTCTCATTAAAATCGGTTCAGATTTTGATATAACTTCTACATATATATTTTCGTCCGATTTTATATTTTCGTCCAAATTTTGCACAACGTACTGAAGTTAGTATAACCTAAAAGTGGGATATAAATGCTTCACTGAAGTGGGTCCAATCGGCACAAAATTTTGCACTACTTACTGATGTTGCTATAACATATCGTGTGACAAGTTTAGTTGAAATCAGTTCACATTTAGATATAGCTCCTATATATAGTTTGGTGAGATTTTAAGTAAAAGGTGCAGTAAAAGGTACTGAATTTAGTATAGCGCATCGTGTGCTAAATATTATAAGAATCGGTTCAGATTTAGATATAGCTCCCATATTGACACAAAATTTTGCATAACGTACTGAAGTTAATATAACCTAGTGTATGGAATGTTTTGAAATCGATTCAGATTTGGATAGAGCTCCTATATATGTTTTCTCCCGATTTTAAGTACATGATGCACCAAGAACTCAAAATGTGGCTGTAATGCACAAAACTTACTGAAATTAGTATAACATAACCTGTGACAAGTTTGGATGAAATCGGTTTAGATTTCATATAGATATTTGCTTTAAATTGGTTTTCATAAATTTGTCCCATTGTAAGAAGTAACTCTATATCTGACCAAATAACAAATTTAGTATAGGTTGCAGAATGACATGTTTATGAATCCATTTGCATGTTAATGGTCCTTAACAAAATTCGACGTATGTTAGAATTCATCTGTTGAATATACCCCATGTGGTGAAGGGTATCATGTAGTCGGCTCCGTCCGACTTTACTGCTTTCCTTACTGGTTGTTTAATGAATTAAAGCGCTAACATTGAACAGGTAAATATACCACAGTTGTTGATCTACGTAGGTAAACTTAAAATTATATATGACACATATATAATTTTTGCTATAATTATTAGTAAAAACACCTCAAGTATGATTCTTTAAAATTTAATCCAAATATCTTCATTATTGACAATTTTACAGCATTTTTATTCAAATATGGTACAAATGTAACCTGTTATTAATTGTGGGGTTAATAAGTTCTGCAGTATAAGTGTAAGCATATGTTCTGCCCATGCAAGAAAATACGAAATCCTAAGGAAAAGCTAAAAGGAATCCTACATTAACCAATTCGGCTTCGAATAGATAGGAACCAGTGTATGGGACTATGTATGTAATATCATCTCAACACTTCCTGAGAGGGTATAAAAGACTTTATTCAACAAAGTAAACTGTCTAAAAAAATCGAAAGTGCTACAATATGTGATGATTTAAGTCTTCTACGTATATAAGAGCTTCTATAGGCTTGGATATATATACAAAATTTTATGTGCCTTTTGTATGTCATAGATGCATCAATATTGTATAAAACCCGATTTTTTTCGCTGTGGATCTAGCTCAAAAAACCCCTGACGACAAAGACAACAAAGACTTTTGGAAACAAATAAAAACGATGTAAGGTTCGGTCTGGCCGAAATTTTTATACCATATCCACTAGGGACGAACGCAGGATTTCATTTCGGGGGGCCGATAGTGCGAAATGAAAAATGTAAAATTTAATTTCCATTATTTTTTAGCTGTTTTTTTTTAAGGGCGCATGAAGAATTCAGTAATCGTTTTCTTTCGTTAAACAAACATCCTAGCAAAATTTCAATATTTCTTTATCTTAAAATCGACATAGAATTTTATTCTGCGTCATCCGCTATACAATCCGGACTTGACACTTCTTTTTATTCTCGCAGTTGTTGTCAGTTCAAAAGGGTACAAATCAAACTGGAGAATATGTACTTGAAACATTAGGTATTCCTGATGCAGCTGTTGCAGTACTTTGTTACATAGGATAGTCAATGATTGACCAATAATTCCTCAACACATTGCAAATCGAATTTTTCCTATTAACAGCCAGTTAATCGAATTTGCCAAATGCAATTGACCAAATCTGCTTAAATTCCCATTTGTCCAATATATATCCATAATAAACTCTTCTCGATAAAACAATTGTTTTGTTGACCAAAAACATCAGCCCACACTTCAGAGCAGAACTACCTCACTAAAATCGCATTACCAAACCAAGAGTGAAAATCAAATTATTCTGTTTCAATATTCCTATGAATGGATTACTAACGGATTCATAATAAAATCACACTTATCATCAGGATTGAGGTTGGCGTCTTACAAATAGCTTAACTGCCCACATCTTAGTGCGAGAGTGCGGAAAGAGGCAGGACGGGATGCTGATCATCATGCCATTGATGGAGTATTTAAAAGTATGGCATGTGTAATCGAACAAATGGAACGAATGAACGAACACAAATATCGGAGGGGCGTAACACCAAACGAATGAAATGAAACAAATGAAATTTTCGTTGTTGGTGTTATTGAACACGAAGTATGAATTCGGGGAGTATTGTCAAGTACGCTGCATTGAAGCACGTTCCAAATAATAGAATAATCTCGACAAAAATCATTCAAAGAATTCGAATGACATAAAGGCGACATTTGTTCGTTTCGCCAGCATTTAGCAAGCTAGGTTGTGAGCCAACCAACAGCGCAACACTTTTGCTAATATCCTTTTAGGAATTTAGTGAGTACCATGTGTGTGTGTGGATGTGTTTGTGCGTTTGTGTAGTTTATTTTGCGATAGGCTGGTCTTGGAGGCTGGCCAGTAGGAAACAGAAGGTACGCTCGAGCCAACTGTTAACGCCCAGTAGCAGCAGTAGCGAGTAACCGCTGTTGCTTATCGTTGTTTTCTGCAAAAAATGTGCGGAATATGTGGGTATAGCAGCAAGTAAAACACACTCGCACTGGTGCATTGTTCGTCACCACTGTTCGCTATTCCAGCGTGTGTTTGTTTGCTGTTTTTGTTTCTCGAGAATTTCTGTTATCCTGTGGCATGTGTGCTGAATATGGTAACAGGATCAAGGAAATAATTTCCTCTATAAAAATACTCTTTTTGTTTAACGATAGCTGGTAATGATTTTTAAACATTTTAATGTCCCCTTGACTACATTGCATTGCGGACTGTAACAAAGCGTATTAAACGTCATTGTGAAAGGTAACAACCAAATCATTTGTGGGGCGTTAGCAGTGCAACGCCCAAACATAGGGCAATTGCTTGGCACATGGTATGAGGGGTACAATGATGTCCAACGACATCATCATCGTCAGGAGGATTCATATCTGATGAATGAATGGTAGAGGGATTTGGTTTCTTATATTGTATAAAACAAATGACAAAAAAATCTGGCCGTTAAATTTGTAAACCATTACGCATTGGTTATTGGACGATTAATTATAGGATTTTAGGAAGAGAACATCATTTCTTCTTTAAAGTATTCTGGTATTACATCTCATATTTGTCATGGTTTACAATGATTCACCTACTCTTGCTTGTTTTTCGAATTTCTCCGAAAACGTATGGCAATAAATTGTGATGTCGATGCAATAGGTGACCATTTGCTTCGAAGTGTTTCTATCACGAAAAACTATCGTTGGATTTTAGCTTGTCTTTTTCAAAATTTCTTTACTCCAATTGACACAAGCCCATATTCTCGGGGTCAAAATTTTTGTTGATATAATTCGAATCTACACTGATTAAAGAATGTCTCTACAAAATTTCAAGTGAAAATCTCAAGAACTGTTGAAGATATATCCGATTTATTGTGTCAGCATCAAGTGACGGCTGAAGGGCTTCTCAAACTTTAAACGCGTGTTTCTCTAAACATTTTTTTGCGAATGGCGGACACGATAACTAAAAAACTAATAACCCAATCGGTTCCAAATTTTGCAACGTTTCTCTGGGAGTGTATAGCTCTCGTATGAACTAGGATAAAGCCAATCGGTGAAGATCTTCCTTATTTTTTAACTCGGTGTTTGGTAAAAAATCGGCGTTTTTTCAAAAATCTACCATTTTGTTAATTTTAGAGCCAGACATGTACTCTTTCTAACACCGTTGGAATTCCGGATTCCGATGTTCCAGTGAGGAGTTATCATGCCCCCCATCAAAAATAAGGGATTTTCTTTAATTACAAAAAACCACAACAAAACAATAACAAACATTTTTTGTAAATTATTTTTCTTCTCTTTTAAATCTTCAATTATATATGTGCAAAGTTACAAACCTTAACAAGCATTTGTATTCATTTACCAGCCCATTGAAAATCTTGAAAAATTAAAATCGAGAATGGGGGGGGGGGGGGGGTTCCCTTAAGCTGTTGACTTTTTGATAATCAAATTTTCATGTAACATCGATTGTAGATTCGGCATTTTATAGTATTTAACCGCAAATTTCTTACCAAACAAATACAATCCTCCACCATGTGATAGCATACAAAACTACATATATTGATCGAGAACTTTATATGGCGACTATGTCATTACATCACATGATGGTAGGATGTTTATGCTGTGAAGAAATAATTTTCGAATTTACAGGCACTCAGGTTTCAAAACTAGGAGATATGCTTCTTTTTTGGCTAAAACTTAAAAAACGGGACCTTTATATGGAGACTATGCGACAATTGAAACTATGCGACAATTGAAACTATGCGACAATTGAAACTTATTCGGTGGGGCAGTGCAGCTGAAACCTCCTAAAGACTGGCGGGACTTGGATCTATGTGGACAATCTTCCGCAAAAAATGAGTTTTACCCTTAATATCCAGGCATGATAAATTGCACTCACTACAAGGGGAAAATGCTGCTTAAAACTTAAAAATACTGACAATAAGCTCTACCCATATTTGAGGTCTTTGTCAAAACTTGGAACTATATTGATATGCGAAATTACAGTTACCTTCAGAAGACCGAAAATAGGGTGGTACTGGAAACTCGGCCAATAATAAATTTTCCAGACTTAATTCGGTAAGCTATGCCAAATTTCGTGCAAATTGGAGAGACCATCCATATTAAATCGGACGAAAATATATATGAGAGCTATATCTAAATCTGAAGCAATTTTTCCCAATTTCAATAGGGTTTGTCCTTGGGCCAAAAAAATGAGCGGTGCCAAATTTCATGTAATTCGAATCATAAATGCGACCTGTACATTGTTTACAATTTAACATCAACAGACGGACGGACATGCATAAATCGACTGAGAAAGTTATTCTATGTATACTCTCAAAAGAAACCCTGCATCTATCTCGTTTCTTTTTGCCTGTTACAAGCAAATGCACAAAGACATAATACCCTGTACCACAGTGTGGTGAAGGGTATAATGATCACCTCTCTGTGGAGGTATATAGTTTATTTTATAAACTGTATTAATTAATTTCCAAAAATAAATTTGGTTTTAAAATGTAATTCCCAAATCAAATGAGACCCATTGTTTCTAATCTTCAATACGGTTAATTCCACAGTAATAAGCACTACCAATTACCTGTTCTACTCATCTTTTATTGCAATTATGCGATGTTACTAGTCATTATAGCCATATATAAATGTCTATTATTAACCGGTTTACTGCTAAATATGTAGAACAGATTATAAATATCACATAATGAGATGACAATGGTAATGTGTGATGATTGCAATCTTTAGATTAGCCCCACTGCTTAAAAGTCCGTGAAATGACTGCAGCACAACAACACCACTATAATGTTAAATTTAAATGAATCCGCTAATTTAGCGTGTATAATTTGGAAGGCATGTACTATGTAAATAAATACATAATAGAACA
The DNA here is from genome assembly GCF_032173495.1 of Musca vetustissima. Lineage (NCBI taxonomy): Eukaryota > Metazoa > Arthropoda > Insecta > Diptera > Muscidae > Musca > Musca vetustissima. The sequence continues at coordinate 42,154 of NW_026886196.1, forward strand.
TAATTATGTTGCTGCTGGTGATGATGATGATCTTTTCGGAAAAATGCATGCAATATGTAATGTATAATAAAAAACGAATAAATGAAGGCAGGCAATACTGAATGTGAAATGCGTTACATGGCCTAGGGGTGGGGTTAGTTAAGATTAAGATAGAACGGGGATAATTCATCATGTCAAATGTCCTAAGTTTTTTAAAGTATATATCAGAAAAGAAGATAACTCAATGAACTGGTTTTTGTATTTGTGAATTTTTGATTCCTTATCCGATCTATTCCGTATCCTTATATATAGAGAACCACTACTTACGTTGAAACAATGTAAATTTGTTTTATATTTTAAATATGGGAAGTGCTTAATGTGTGTAACAGCAGAAGTGGTTAGGTAAGATGATCGTTTGGCAACCATCGATGGTAGTTGGAAACATTCAACAGTAGTTAACTGCATCATGACCTGACTGAATCAATCAACCAGTCAGTTTGTCAGCCAACCAACCAAGCAACTAGTTTCGAAGAAATAAAAAAACTCCTCTTGAAGAAATAATGAAGGCAGTATTTCTCCTTTTTTAATTTATGTTGATGATGACGAACAAGGAAAAAACATTTTGAATGTTGCTGCAGTAAATTGCAATAATAGTGGCATTGCATGCTGGCAGTTAAAGTAAAACAAGAAGAAGAACAAAAAAATTAAAATAATATACGCCATTATTTGGAGAGTGCAAAATTAGAGAAAATTAAATTGTTTAACAACAACAACGGTAGCAAAAAAAATATAAACGACTTATGGAAATGAAGAAGAAAAATGCTTAGAAATAAACCCTAACAATGTTATGTGCCTAACATAATTCTTGAAAGATAGAAGTGGAGGGTCTGTAGTCTGTTGGAGCTCCAGGGAACGTTTAAAAAATTTGAAAATCGCGAAAAATTTCCAAAAATATATTTCGAAACATATTTGCATTTCCACGAATTTATTATCGAACTATTTTTATTTTGAGATATTTTAGGCGAAAATTGGTAGCGTATAATTCATTTCTTTAAGCTTCCATTTGTCAATTATTTAAAATTTTGCAAATATATTTTTTCCAATTGGATTGATATTGTATTGATTTTTTTTAAGAATTTTAAAAATATGTCAGAAGTATCATTGAATGTACACGTTTTCCAAGGAAGAAAATCAAAAGGCATGGGGAATAGAGTTCTGATTATAAGATCTATGCGCAAGATTATTTTCTTAGAATAAAAATAATAGTAGTTCCATAGGGGCATTTTATTTCTTAAAGTGCCTAAAATGTTGCTATGCCTCGGGAAATCAGGTTAGTATCTTTAAAGTTATAAACTCAATACCGCATATATCCGATACTAATAATATGTATCACAGAGAAAATTAATATACCGCTCATTTGCTGCAAGGCAGGCATAAATCAAAAAATGTGATTTTCGAATTACTGTTGTGTAAAAAAAATCATATGAATATATCTTACACACTCTAATTGAGAAGCTGTAGAAGTTCCTCTGTCCCATATAAAGTGTGAGTAAATTGAAAACTTAAAACGCATTTTCGGCAAAATCGCTTTTTTGAGTTATGTCTGTCTTGCAGCAAATGAGCGATGTCTACGACGATATTTTCTGTGCAAAATTATATCATTAAGTTCATATCAAAGACAAAGCGTGATGTTACCTATTTTTATTGAACCTGTGACTATAATATTACAAATACCTTAGGAGATCTAATAACATGTAAAAATGTTAAGATCGATCTTTTCATATCTTCTCATATTCCTAAAATCTGTCGGGACATTTATATTGATACAACACTATTAGGTAGTAGGTTATCCATGATCTTTAACAATAATGTTCAAAATTATAGACACTCTGGTTGGAAAAAAGGGGAAAGAACTTCAACGTACCAAAAATTAAACGGGAAATAGGTATGGCATACTCTATGAGAAAATTCGGTAAAAATTTTCACAATTCCGAAAATGGAGTGGGACCTGTATGTAGGATCTTGGGCTTAAATAGAAATGTTTCCTCATTATTGTGTGTTACCTTTCAATATCCCGTTATGGTATATTATAGGTATTACAATGGGAATGGATATATTTTCATTTTTGGAAGGAAGATATGACACCACATGAGAAAATACCAAACAATGGGGGATATTGCAAATTTTTGGTAAAGAGAAAATTTAATTTGTCGCACAGTGTAATTTGTAAACACGCTACTGGTCTAAACTATACCGAATACCACAAAATTTTACATGGAGAGTGGGTATTAGCATAGCTATTCTCATAATAATCGGTCAATATTAAGCGGGTCAAATGATAAAATTTGCATTTTCTGGCGTATAAATTTACTCCTGAAAGAGATCGACCGGAAAAGTTGACAGATCGGGGTTAAATGAACCGAAACTTTATTTTTAGGATCTGACAAACAAAAATTATCTGTCAATATATAGAGTGTCAAATGAACAAAATAATTTGAATCGTATGGAAAACATGTCAGGGTAAGAAAGAGGTCGATTTAGAGGTTACAAATATCTCCGCAGAAAATTAAAGTTCGGTGGTAGTTGCGTAGAATATGATGATCGACCCCGTCCGACTATATGTTCACTGTTTTTTTATAATTTGGTGTGAGATGTACTAGAAGGGATGACCTGATATTGACTATTTTCGAAGTTGTTCTGTGTCTCAATATGTATTATGATGTATAATATTTGAGGCAAATTTATTGGTATATTGCGCACGAATTCAAAGTGATTTAAGAGGACTTGATCCAAATTGGTATTACGGTAATGTACATTTTACACCCTCAGCCTTACGGCTAATGAGGGTATATAAACATTGATACGGTGAAAATGTGTCACATCGAAATATTGCTTTTAGACCCCATGTTTCTTTGGACCATATCCGTTTCAGAAAATTTGGAGTTGATTTACAAATTTCCATTCGTCCGATATCCGTCAGTTTGTCTGGTGCGCATGATAACTCTCGAAGAGAATAATCGATTTCATCAAAACTTTGCACATATTAAGATTATTTCCAAACTTAGTTCAAGTTCGAAGATGGGGAATATCGGACCACTCCATCTGGTACCTCCCACACAGAATGGTCAAAAATGTGCAAAAAATAATTTTATAATATCATGCGAACGGACTATCCTATTTGAACCACACTTTGCACAACCTATTTTCTTAACCAAGGCTAAATAAAGTTTGAAGATAGTACCCATTGGTTCACTCCTTCTGGTAGCTCAACACACAAATATTTCTAAATCCAATATCAGGCGAATGGAATGTCCGATTTGACCCAACCTTTGTACAACTTATTATCTTTACGAAGACTAAATCAATTTTGAAGATGAGACCCATTGATACATTTCTTCTGGTACCTCCCCCAAAATGGTCAAAATTATATAAAAATGTAAAATTTATTTGGATAACCGAATTTAGAAGGAAAGGATTTTTAAATAATTTTTTCAGGTCCTTGAGATGTCGTGGATTTTTTTCAACATTTTTTCATTTCCTTAAAATGTGGCTAAAAACATCGAATTTCCGACAATAGAGCAGGATCTTATAATGTAAAAAGGTTTATCACCTCCCTCCAAAAACTCGGAATGTCTAATTAATTCCTTTCTTTTTTTTTGGAAAATATTCCGATACTATAAAAATGTCGAATATGAGACTGGACCTTTATATGGATGCTATGTCACCTTGGTTATTTTCTGCATGTCATTCCGGAGTGAAGATATACGCCATTAAATTCATTAATTTTTCACACAAACGTCTTGGTCCATTTGGCACCTTAATAATTGATATGCAGGTCCGAATTGCACCTTTTATAATGACTAGAAATAATTAAGAATGTATATTAACGCCCAACGCAAAAGATTCGTTTTTGACCTGAATCGAACCTACATGGAAAATTTACTCAGATAGTCGAAATATGATCAGTATACTAATATGGTGATGTACTTTGATTATGAATTGTAATGGAGAAACAGACGAACCGTTGATATGTGTCGATCGGTAGACTAAAGAGTAGGTCTAGAATCTATATACAGTGGCGTTAACAATTCTAGGGCACACACAAACTTGTAATACCCTCTTGTATGGTATTCATATATATACTCCCATTTTGCATGCGTACTATTATAGATATTTATACAAAAATATGATCAATTCCAAATTTAAAACTTAGTCCGCACCTTGTGGTATGAAGCGAATGAACATTTCGGTTTTACCCTTATCGTAATTCTTTAATTTAACTTTTATGAGTCCAAATATGGAGCATTAAGATAAACATATTTTTAAATCTGCAGATGGCATATAAAACATAGTTTTCAACTGTTAATTAAGTTATTATATTTATATATATATATATATATATCTGCAATCATACATATAAAAAAGACAAACTCAACCCACTCTAATGTAACTACCAGCATAATATCATGCTAACACACTCACACACACCCTAGCCTCCAACCAATGTGAATATAAATAATAATAACAACAACAGCAAAATGAGAACGGAAAAACGCATCCAAGTTGGCGGCCATTGTGGTATTTCTTGCATTCCAATTTATTGTTGCTTTTGTTGTTCGTATTATGATATTTTTTCCAAGTTGTTGGTTTGCTTTTTAACTGCTGCTGCTGCTGCTGCCACTACTACTGGCTACTACTCTTCTTATCTTGACGACTGGTATTGGACACAACGCAAATATGGATGATGGTGCGTTGGCGATGGCTTTGTTGGTCATAATGCAGCGATGGCGAGTGATGTTAGTGGCAAGATAGCGTGCCGCAGGGCAATCAAGCTTTATTAAGGCGTATTTGCCAGTTTTTAGTTTCTTTTCAAATTATTTTTTTCTTTATACGGGAGGCATTTGATTCGCTAAAAATTGTGTACTGCAATGTGTGTTGCCATTACATTTCCTTTTGTTTCGTAGCCACTTATGGAAATTTATTCTTTTTAGTTGCTAAGTGTTAGTGTTTTCTTGATTTTGTTTTACAAAATTTGTGTTAAAAACAAAAATACTGGATGTATAGCGTTTGGTGCTTTGCAGTATTTGTGTAAAATTTTGCTGGAGGTATTCGTGGGTAGATATCTAATTTATGAGGTGGCAGTTTGTTTCCATGGTCACAGTCACCTACATACTACTATACATTTTTGCTAAAGGCAGTAACAAATATCCGCCGCCATTTATTGAATTCAAAAAATGGTAGAATTGTTTATGTTTTATCGATTTTAATTTTCTCTTATCATCAGTGGAAGGAAATCGACAATTATTTCGAATCAAAATGAACTCAAAGTGGATGGAATTAGTAAAATAGTTGACTAGCACACCGTGCCATAATAGGGTCTTTAGTGTCGATCTACAATATATCGGAGCTACGAGTATATCTAAATCTAAACCTATGTTAATATGTCAAGTGTTAATGCATAAACCTGTAATATGTTTACAAAAATACATTGAGGGGCAGTCAGAAGGTAAAATGAATGGATGATAATATTATATCCTACACAAGTACCACTGTACTTTAACCTTCTGCGGAGCCTGGCAAAATTTCGCTATATAATAATTTTAAAACACATACAAAAAGCTAAACTCGTTTAAATAATTTTTTGAGATCAGTGAGAACACGTTGATTTTTTAAACATTTCTAATTAATTTTTTAAATGTTTTTTTCAGGTCCTCGAGAAGTAGTGAATTTTTAACGATTTTTTGGGTCCTTAAAAAGACGTGGATTTTTAAATAATTCTTGAGGTTATTGTGAATTGAATGATTGGATTGATTCGCGCCTTTAAATTTATTTTGTTCAAGTTCTTCAGAAAGCGTGATTTTTTTTAATTAAGAAAGCGTAGATTTAAGAAGAAGGCGTGGATTTAAGTAAATTTTGTCAGGTCCTTAAGAAGGCATGAATTTTTTAAATATTTCTTGGGGTCTGTGAGAAGGCGTGTAAATATTCAATATTTATACCCTACACAACTATGTTGTCAGGGTATTAAAGCTTTGTGCAGCCCCAAGAGTTTGTAACGCCGCGAAATATTGGTACTAGACCCACCTTTAAGTATACCGATCGCCATATATCGACTATTATATTTTGTAAACACGATAAAGGCCACAGTTATGGATCAATCTTCACGAAATTTTGCATGTAGGGCCAGTTCTGGCCAATAAAGACCCCTATTGTTTTTGGTAAAGATAGTTAATATTTAAGGGATGAAATGGACCAAAAACTTAATTTTTGTCGGTTTTTCTGGTCGCTCCAGAGTCCGCAATTATGGCCCAAACTTCACGAATTTTTACATGGAGAAGGGGATCGGGCCAAACATTAAGCATGCCTGTTTTGATAAAGGTCGGACAATATGTAGCGGGTCAAATGGACCCCGACTTTTGTGTGAAAAATGACAAAATTTTTATTCTATATCGTATATATTTTCCCCTGAAGGATATAGACCCAATAAGTTGATTGTATATCCAAGAGGAGTGGTTGACCATTAAATTGATATCAATTATTTTGACGTTTGTACTCGGATGTGGCAGTTACACCTAAATATTTACAGGTGCTTACGTATTCAGATATTATTTAGTAACCCATTACCACATTAGAGGGCGAAAATATAGCGCGGATCGCTTTGAAAATCTCTATGAGGATGCCATACCTGGACAAAGCCTATAATTTTCGGTGATGATCAGATAATAAAACTTTTTTTGTAGATTTCGAGGCGATCTAAAAGGTCGCAATTGAAACCCGAACATTACAACAGAACCCACGGTGAAGGAAATCTGTACAAGTAATTAGACGGGCTGTACTGAATAATATTTGTTGGCCTCTAGTCAGTCAAGGGGTGCAAATATCGCGAAGTATTGCCCAAGCTCAGAAAGTATTACCACAGAAAGTTAGATGTTCGTGGAAGTTGTGTAGGGTATCATATTGTCGGCCCCGTCCGACTATACTGCTCTGCTCACTGGTTTTTTGTAGATTATTGAGAAGGAATGGTTAAATAATTTTTTTCAGGTTATTTCTTTTTCAGGTCCTTTTGAAGCCCAGGGTCGAGATTTCAAATATTGAATTTTTTTGAAAGATATCGCCAAAATATTGATATTTTTAATAGAAACATTTACTGCTCAATTAGAATTCAAAACAAACTCCACAAACACCGAAATGTGGGAGGTTATGGAAGATTTTCAATCCAATGACAACCCAAAATACCACATTACATTGCGTGCACAAAATATATCAAATATTCGGAGGTACCGATATAGGGTGCTATAAGAAATAAATATACTCCTCATTAAATGCCAAACATTCTAGTAGTAATTGAAATGCATTTGCAAACTTACAAAGCTCCATTTGAAATATTACGATCTCTATTGTGATTTCAACAGACGAACATGATTAATCGTAATGAATTATATTCTGAACAAGAATATAAATACTACATGGGGTCTCCGATGAATATTTTAACGAACATAAAAATCTGAAGAATATTTGATATTTTTAATAGAAACATTTACTGTTCAATTAGAATTCAAAACAAACTCCACAAACACCGAAATGTGGGAGGTTATGGAAGATTTTCAATCCAATGACAACCCAAAATACCACATTACATTGCGTGCACAAAATATATCAAATATTCGGAGGTACCGATATAGGGTGCTATAAGAAATAAATATACTCCTCATTAAATGCCAAACATTCTAGTAGTAATTGAAATGCATTTGCAAACTTACAAAGCTCCATTTGAAATATTACGATCTCTATTGTGATTTCAACAGACGAACATGATTAATCGTAATGAATTATATTCTGAACAAGAATATAAATACTACATGGGGTCTCCGATGAATATTTTAACGAACACAAAAATCTGAAGAATATTTGAACATACAATAAAACATCTACTTCCAAATGACTCGAACCCAGTCTCTGTCTGTTACTAACAGCAACAGGAACCACAAAAAATAACAAACAGAATTAATAGGATCGCCAATCATTAACTCAATTTAATGCAACAGCAAATTATTAACCAAAATAAAACAGAAAAACGACGACAACAACATCGACATCGGCAGAAAGCAACAGGAAAACAACAACATTTAAAAAACCAGAGCCATAATTGCAGGTATAAATAAACAACCTACAATTGCAGTCAAGTTGATTGCTGCAGCAGCAGAAAACTTGGCCAAATGAAGGCAAAAAAAATCCAACAACTGCACAAATGGCCCGCAGAACGGATGCTCAAAGTAGCCACCATTAAAGAAACAGCAACAAACAATAGCTATTACTGGCGAAAAAACGAATGTTTCTTTCAAACCAAACAAGCAAAAAATAAAACGCAGCCCACGTTATTCATATGCGCCAATGAAGAAGAAGAAATACAGAAGTTGGAGATCCCAAGACAAGTTGGTAGAACTTAAGAAAAAATGCAGTAGTCAGTATCAATGAAATGTAAAAAAATATATATAAACAAACGAGGTGGGGTTAGAAAATGGGGTAAAACGAAATTTCTTATAAAGTTCTGGAACTTTATATGGTGACTATGTTATTGTAAATTGTCTGCTAGTTGTTAACTCGCGGAAAATAAAATATAGACACATTCAGGTTGGGAAAAATGTACTGCGAACATAAACTTCAGGAAAATGAAGGATATGTAAGCCATGCAATAAGCATGAAACTATGTTCAAAACTTTTTTGAATCAAGTATATCAGGAATCCGTAATGTCAAGACACAGCTAAAAATGGATCGGACTCTTCTTTATTTGGTGGTATATGAAAAATATGCTAAAACTTTATGGAGGGGCAATGTCAAAACTTGGGCATATATAGAAAATGTTCTGCATATATTTGTTTTACATTTCTAATATCCAGAATGCTAAACTACAGCCACTTTAATAGGAAATATATCGATAATAGTATGGTATCTTTCGGAAGGTTTCATAGATATATCCTCCTAGTACCCCCAATGTAAAACGACAGTTATTTCTGGGTCGGTACTATTATTTGTAATACCAAATTACAGCAACTTCGGCGGCTAAAATTCTCAGAATATCGAATTGTAGATGTATTAAAACGTGGCTCGTTAATTTTTCGTAGGAAAAATTGGCACCCAATGAGATCCCAATAAACCAATTTACAGCTTATTTGGTTAAAAAATATACCAAAAACAGAATTCTTAAATATCGAATTAGATCCAATTAGGTTGAAAACAGGTCCAATCTCCGCAAAATATCGCAAATTGAGAGTACCGATATGTTTTGGCAACCCCAAAATGGAATCTCAAGCAGTACCTTTATATAGGGGATGTACCGAAACCTGAACCAATATATCCCATACAAAAATACAACTAATCCCTGACTAGTTGCATTTGTTTTTTTTTTATAAAATTTGTAATTTTTGAACACATAGCTTTATCTGCGGACGAGGTAACAATTTGTAAATAATCTCATTTTATGGGGGAGATACCAGAAGAGTTGGACCATGAGTACCATTTTCGGATTTGACCAATGCTTTGTAAAAGGAAGGTATCAAAAGGAGTAGACCGCTGGGTCCAAGTGCGTGAATTGCTGATTTTGGAAGAGATCGACGAAAATGATTGTTCCAAGGTAACACGTCATTGCATCGTATCGGTGTGTTGGAAGAATCCCGCATAAAACTCGTACGTTTTTGGCTTGAAAATCGAAGATTTCTTGAAACGTCGTCTCCAAACCCAAGTCTTCAAATTGGGATTGTCAAATCCATTCACCACGCCCGTGTCTTGATCCGTCAGCCACATTCGCGTCCCTACTCATTTGTGGTCCGTTTGGATTCCCTTAAACACATTGACTTCTCCTTAATGTCACCTTCGGTGGCGATCGCCCTGGTATCGTGAAGTGAAGATTTCTGGATTTCCTTTTCATTGCGACTTCGATTATGTAGCTTATCTCCAAAGAAAAATAAATAAAAATATTTACATGACTGATCTTTCGACCTAAAAAGGCATAAGACTCAAAAATTCAGCTTGAGTTCGGCTGGGATTTGAAATCTGGCTCCTATGGCATCTCTCGATTGTTGTCCGGCGCTTTAGCGTTCAAAGCCACCTTCTTATCTTCCTAAGTTTGAACAATATGCAGTTGTATACCATAGAAGAAAAATATTGTAGGTTGTATGAAAAAAGTCCATTACTTCAAGAAAAATCTGCTCCGAATTTTGATACGATTGAATTTAATTCCTAGATACAATTTCGCAACAATATTCGACATAAATACAAAATATTAAGTAAGGAAATTTGTAAGCCACATTTGCCCAATGTACCTGATGAGTATAAATGGGCAGTGGAATAATAACCAAATAGTAAATCCGCGGTAAATACCCGTTTAGGGGTATTTATTTGGGTACTACTATATTGAATCGGTAAGACAACCTCTTACACCCTATTTCCTGGTTTCTGTTATCAAATCGATTATAGGGTAAATACCCGAGTATTTACGCAAAAATTGGCTATAAAGTTATTAGCTCACAAATTTTAATCTGAAAGCTAATATTGGTATAGAAAATGGGATCTCTGGGTCATGTTTTGATACTGCCTCCATATAACCGTACCTCCCGATTTAAGGTATTTTTGGTCTATTAGACACATTTTACGATAAAATTGACTGTTATTTGGCACAGAGAGTTCTCTATGGGTAACAAATACCCATGTAAAAATGTATCGATGTAGGTCCACTTTTCCTGGTAGCCCCATACAAAAGTTCCCCTATTTTGAGTATTTACACAAAATTGGGTATAAACGCATTAACTGGCAAACCATTTGACATAGGCGGCCAAAATTTGACTCAACATTGTTGTTTATAACAATACAACTACTGGTATTCGAAATCGGGTCTCTGGGCCTAAGTTTTGATATAGCCCCCATATAACCGTACCAACCGATTTAAGGTATATTTTTCTATTACACACATTTTATGATCAAACTTGCAGTAATTTCTCACAGAGAGTTCTCTATGGGTACCAAATATCCAAGCAATTTATGGATGTAGGTCTACGTTTTCTGATAGTCCTATATAACGGTTCTGATTTTGAGTACCTTATGCTACGAAGTATCAAACTTTCTAATAGAAATGTCAGATGTCACCAGCCAACACTTGTTTATGGGAATCCTTTTTAGTAACCCAATCATAAATGAGAACATTTACTTATAGTCGGCCACATTACCCTCGTATATCATCCTATATTCCAAAAACCTACAATTTTTTATTTAAACATTACTGAGGTGCAAAAACTAACAGCTATCGGGATACGAATATAAAACCCAAAAAAAAACGTTTTCTGTGCCAACCAAAATTCAGAAAATTGTGTTCCAACAACAAAAAAGAATGCAAAACCAAAATTGTATTCCTAGCTGGCTGGCTGGTTGGTTCTTAATTAACGACAGCACTGTTTTTTGTGCTTATGGTGTGGCTCCCCATGTTTTTTTCTTCATGTTCGTTAGGGACGACTACTGTATAAATTATACAGAGACGCCATTTTGTTTCATGCAAAATAATGGTCAAAAGAATTCGATGGCCACATACATTTGCCTTCTCTTTCTCAATTGGCAACACAATTGGACTTCGTTGTTGTTGCATTTGTTGTTGCTGCTGTTTTCTCAAATTGCTCATAATTGATAATTTGCTTAAATTATTCATAGTTGCTATTTGTGGCCATCTGCTGCATGCCACCGAGTCATTATGACGCAGGTTTTTTTGTAGATTCGAAATTGTATTTTCTTCTTGGCTTCAATTTTCCCTTTTTCCAATGAAATATTCCAAAATTATCCAAATTATTACAGAGGAACAGGAAATATTTGATTTGTATATTTTAATTTGCGGGAGATTTGTTATGGGAGGTTGGAGATTATTTTTTAAAGGCCGGGAGATTTTTGCCAAGAATATTTTTTCAGGATTATAACAGTAATGTTTTTTTTAATCGATCATGTTGTGATAGACGGAAGGCATTCATCCAGTGTTTTAGACGTCCGATCGGTCCGGGGAGCGAATTGTGGCAGTCAAGGTACGCACCCGTCTTAATGTAGCAGCAATTGTGCGATCTAATGTAACACGGGCATTTGACGTCGAAAGGCTGCATACACAACAGATAGCAGAAGCCTACTCCGAAAGAAAGAGCAAGAAAAACGTGAGCGTGAGCAAATCGAGATGGACTTGAGTCAGAATAAAGTCTGAAAATTCTACCAACGGGTAAAACACCAAACCGAAGGCTTTGGTGCAGGCACATCCTCCTCTAGAGAAAAAGAAGGAAACCTAGTGACAGATACAGACAGTGTACTGAGGATCTGGAAGAAGCATTTTGAAAAACTTCTTGTATCAAATAGTAACAGTGAAGTGGATACTCCAGAAGCAATAATAGAGGACGGTATAGAGTGTATACCTCGTAGCCAAGATGAAGTCAGAATATCAATCAATCGGCTGAAGAATAATAAAGCAGCTGGTGCCGATGGGTTACCAGCCGAACTATTCAAGACTGGGTTTCAGATGCTGGTCAAGAGCAGCATCCGTGCACAAAAAAAGGAGACAAGACGATATGTGCCATAGCATATAACGTGCTATGCAGCGTGCTGAGTGAACGACGGAAGCCAATAGTCAATGATATTATTGGACCATAACAATGTGGCTTCAGACCGGGCAAATCCACCATATGCCAGATTTCCACTCTGCACCATATCCTGGAAAAGACCTACGAAAAACACATTGACACATTCTACTTATTTATCGAATATAAATCCGCATTCGACAGCCCTATTCGTTAAGCGGCGTTTAAAGCCATGTCTGCGTTTGGCATTCCTGCAAAATTAATTCGGCTATGCAGGATAACTTTAATAGGCACACGATCAGCAGTTAAAGTCGGAAAGGACATCTCGAAGCCCTTTAATACCGAACGAGGATTCAGACAAGGTGATAGTTTGTCGTGTGACCTTTTTACCATCCTGCTGGAAAAAGTCATACGAGAAGCAAAAGTGAACAGAAATGGCATTCTGTACACAAAACAACACATGTTACTCGCTTACGCCGATGACATCGAGAGAAGACCAAGCTGATGGTATCAACGCGCAAAACGTCCTGTAGGCTCGAACCAACTGTGGAAATTGAGAACTACAGCTTCGAGGTAGTCAAAGATTTTATATACCTTAGTACCGCCATATTTTTGAAGAGACCAAAACAGGCGTGGATTTTGTAAAGAATATTTTTGTAGGGACTAAAAAAGGAGTGGATTTTTAAAGAATATTTTTGTAGAGATCAAAACAGGCGTGGATTTTTTAAAGAATATTTTTGTAGAGACCAAAACTGCCGTGAATTTTTTAAAAAATATTTTTGTAGGGACCAAAACAGGCGTGGATTTCCATAAAAAATATTTTTGTAGAAATAGGTTTATTGAGAACAAAAGTTGTTCGTTTTTACATTAAAAATTTCCGATTTATTTTTTGCGAATATTATTTTTTTATTCATGTAGAATTTATGTAGATCACCTTAAAAATACAAAAACAATTATCATTTAAAACCTAAATAAAAACTATAGTCTATTATAAACAAAGTGTCACGGACGCCCATAGTGGGTGTTCTGTTTAGTGAATTATGGCTGCAAGAACTCCAATTATAAACGACATCAAACGCCATCATTATTTTGTTCCAGTCCAGCCTTCCTCCGGCCCTTGACGCATATCTCTGTAGTAAATAAAATAAATAAAACTGAAACTACTTCAAAAATAATGAGAGAAAAGAAACCCCGAAGAAGAATTTACAACGCATTTTAATCCAATAACTAAGCGTAACCTTTATTTAGTCCAAGTACATTTTGTGGTAACAATGGTATGTACGGTGAATGGAACACCTTTTTGAACACATACAAATGAAATTAATTTGGTGAAATCAAAAAGGTGTTCATGAATTACCTCTCTTCTACATACAAAAAAATGGAAAAAACGAACGTTATGAAAAAAACAAATATGAACGACAACCGCCATTGTAAAACAAAATGAAACGCATGCAATGTACAAATAAAAAAATTATGAATGAATTGAAAAAAGGATATGAATTAAAAAACAAAACGGACGAAGAAACAAAAATGGGCGTTTACCGCCTCCTAATACGGTTGTCATGCAGCCAGCACCCTATGTTCCTGTAAGGGGGAAAACACAGGAACTCGTCGCGTCATATTAAGGGTGCTTACAGCCAGCCATTGGGAGAGTTAGACAACAGACGATCACACACACACATCCGCTAAAAAGGTGCTGCAGAAAATAGTTCTGCGTTTAAACAAAACGAAATATTATTTTTTTAGTTTTTTTTTTTCAATAATAAAAAATATGAATGATAAAAAATGAATGTACGGAAAACAACCCTCCATATCAAATTATTCATTACCAATACCATTATAGCAAACGTGAACAAATAACATTTGCACATTTATCACCATTACATTATTAAGAAGAGAACATAAATTTGTTTAAAAGTGTTGCCGTTTTCAGAACTGAAAATTGTGTGCGAGTATTAGGTCCCTGAAAAACCCACGCCTTGCCTAGGTCTTTAAAAAAATATACTTTAAAAACTCCACGCCTTGTCTAGGTCTTTAAAAAAATATACTTTAAAAACTCCACGCCTTGTCTAGGTCTTTAAAAAATATACTTTAAAAACTCCACGCCTTGTCTAGGTCTTTAAAAATATACTTTAAAAAATCCACGCCTTGTCTAGGTCTTTAAATATTCTTTAAAAAATCCACGCCTTGTCTAGTTCACTAAAAAATATTCTTTAAAAAATCCACGCCTTGTCTAGTTCACTAAAAAATATTCTTTAAAAAATCCACGCCTTGTCTAGTTCACTAAAAAATATTCTTTAAAAAATCCACGCCTTGTCTAGTTCACTAAAAAATATTCTTTAAAAAATCCACGCCTTGTCTAGTTCACTAAAAAATATTCTTTAAAAAATCCACGCCTTGACTAGTTCACTAAAAAATATTCTTTAAAAAATCCACGCCTTGTCTAGTTCACTAAAAAATATTCTTTAAAAAATCCACGCCTTGTCTAGTTCACTAAAAAATATTCTTTAAAAAATCCACGCCTTGTCTAGTTCACTAAAAAATATTCTTTAAAAAATCCACGCCTTGTCTAGTTCACTAAAAAATATTCTTTAAAAAATCCACGCCTTGTCTAGTTCACTAAAAAATATTCTTTAAAAAATCCACGCCTTGTCTAGTTCACTAAAAAATATTCTTTAAAAAATCCACGCCTTGTCTAGTTCACTAAAAAATATTCTTTAAAAAATCCACGCCTTGTCTAGTTCACTAAAAAATATTCTTTAAAAAATCCACGCCTTGTCTAGGTCTCTAAAAAAATATTCTTTAAAAAATCCACGCTTTTTCCAGGTCTCTAAAAAAATATTCTTTAAAAAATCCACGCCTTGTCTAGGTCTCTAAAAAAATATTCTTTAAAAAATCCACGCCTTGTCTAGTTCACTAAAAAAATATTCTTTAAAAAATCCACGCCTTGTCTAGGTCTCTAAAAAAATATTCTTTAAAAAATCCTCGCCTTGTTAAGGTCCCTGAAAAAAATATTCTTTAAAAAATCCACGCCTTGTTTAGGTCCCTGAAAAAATATTCTTAAAAAAATCCACGCCTTGTCTAGGTCTCTAAAACAATATTATTTAAAAAGTCCACGCCTTGTCTAGGTCTCTAAAAAAATATTCTTTAACACTAGAACGCCGAAGGCGGTCATTTTGGCCGCTTTCCAATTTCAAGTACAAAAGCAACTGTGCATTTAATGACACTTTTATTTTAAATTTCGTGATTTTTTATAATAAACGTAATTCTATGAGATACAAAAAGACACCAAATTTAAAAAAAGGTGTCATTAAATGCACAGTTGCTTTTTTACTTGAAATTGGAAAGCGGTAAAAATGACTGCCTTCGGCGTTCTAGTGTTAAAAAATCCAGGGCTTGTCTAGGTCTCTAAAAATGTTCTTTAAAAAATCAACACCTTGTTCTTTAAAAAATCCACGGCTAAAAAAATATTCTTTAAAAAGTCCACGCCTTGTTTAGGTCTCTAAAAAAAAAATAAAAAAATATTCTTTAAAAAATCCAGGGCTTGTTAAAAAATTCTTAAAAAAATCAACGCCTTGTTCTTTAGAATATCCAGGGCTTGTCTAGGTCTCTAAAAAAATTTTCTTTAAAAATCCTCGCCTATGTGCCTGTTGGTCCCTGAAAAAATATTCTTCAAAAATTCCCCGACCATTTTCTGCACAAAAAATAAAATACGGCAACACTGTCCAATAGCACAAAATTCCCAACTGCACACTCACACTCTGCACAATTTTGTGCCCTTACATCAAATTTAATTACACAGGAAATAAATGACAAAGGATATGATTTAAATTTCATAAATGTGTTTGCTGTAATTGTTGTGTTTTTTAACACTTACCAGACGGACGAGCAGGCAGTCAATCATTCAATCAACCACCAAGCATAATCAGCGAGTCGTTGGAAAAAAGTATTTCCCATGATGTGTTCCATCTTCAAGATGTGTTAAGAGGATGTTTTCAAATGGCTGACGTTTTACTTTGAAGTGCCTGTAAGGAATTAGAAAATGAAAATGAAATAGTGAAAAGAAAAGGTGTTAAATATTGTGTGTTTAACACGTGTTTGAGATGGATTCAAGGTTCCGTGGGGTGTCTTTGGTTGTCTTTTTGTTTTTTAGGAAATGTTAAAAAAAACAGTTGCAAACAATTATGAAATAATTTTATAAACAATTATCGGAACCACAAGACTTCTGGAGCGGGGATATGATTGATCATTTGAATTCTTTTTTTTTTATATATATCCATTTCTAAAATTATTTCGAAGATCAGACGCTGCGGGACAGTTGAAGACAATTACTTTTTTATAAAAATGTCTAAACATGAAATTAATGCTCCCGATAGAGGCGCATCAATTGGTAGAGCGAGTTGGTGAATTATACTGGACTATAAGGAGCCTGAGTAGAAAAATAACTCATTATCGGACAAATATGTTCAAACCCTTTTAAGAGTATGTATCCGAAAGCTCCTGACATTCTAATAACTGGCGTCGGCATCAGTTTCAACACATGAGAATAGCACAATCTAGTAATGCCAGGGGTTAGCGCCATGCAGAGGAAAATGACAACACTAAATAAGTAAGAACCCCAACCACTGCACAAATTCAAAAAGGTGTTATTTCTAGGCAACGACAGAAGTCAACCCCATCACCGAGGATAATTATCTACTTAGGTGGAATAAAAAGTGATTAACGTAACTGAAACAAAGCAAAATAAACCACAATTACCTTTGACGCACGAAATGTGCGAACTCTTCGTTAAGCATCGATGTAAGCAAAACAAACATCGATGTAACAAAACATACGCATCAGTTAAAATTTTAATAAAAAGGAGTTGTTGTCATAATGGAATTTTGAATCGAAAGGAGTAGCTACCATACCAGAGCCCAAAGAGAAATTCTACACAAACGTCTCAAGAGTTGAGTTAGCTTCATACGACAGTTATAAAAATCAAATTATCATTTTTATTTTGCGAATTTTCTTTAATTTTGAAAATCATAAAAATGTCTGCGGTTCCTGCACTCCATTAAAAAAATCAGACAATTGTACTTAATTGTAAATAAAATCGGCAAGTTTTCATCGATATTCTTAGCAACAGATAGCCAACGAAAAGGGGTAGCTACCACAACATAACCCAACGATTTTGAGAGTCGGAGAAGAATAGTGTTGACCAACAAATGCTACTATGGTCTACTTAAGCAATTTAGAAACAAGGCCACCTCTCGCCAGACCAAACTCACATTCTGAAAGACACTGATACTATCCGTGCTATGGTATGAATCTAAAGCATGGGTAATAATGCAAGCAGAGGAGGCAGCTCTTAGAGTGTTTGGGAGAAAACTTCTCCGAAAGATCTTCGGGCCGATCTGCGTTGACGTTGAATGAACCACGAGCTATGCCATCTATACAAGGACATTGAAATAGTCAGATGTATCGAGCAGCAGCGAATACGGTGGCTAGACCATGTTGTGCGAATGGATGGGGATGCTCCAAATCAAAAGGCATATGAAAGAAAGCCTAATGATTGTTCACGCCGAAGGGAAATCCAAAAACAAGTGGAAACATGGCCTTTCAAATTGAAAAAATTGCGCACAAGATCGGCGCGCCTCAAATATTTTCTAAGCTCGGATTTTGGAACAAATATTCTGTCTCGAGTCAGCTATGTAAGTAAATAATATACAGTAAATATTATAAATAGACTAGTGAGCGGAGCAGTATAGTCGGACGGGCCCGACCATATGATAACCTACACAACTTCCACGAAAATCGAAAATTCTGTAGTTCTATATTCTGAGCTTGGGCAATATTTCGCGATATTTGCTCCCTCTTGACCGACTAGAGGTCAAGAAATATGACTAATATTCAGTACACATCTTCTTATTACTTGTCCAGATTCCCTTCACCATGGGTTTTGTTGTGATGTTCGGCCCGAATGCTTATTCTTTGGCCCGATCTTCTTCGTGTAAATATTCGCGATGTTTGGGCCACATTTGTGTCCTCTAAGCGACCAGAAAATCAGACAAAAATAAAGTTTTTGGTCCATTTCATCCCCTAAATATTAACCGATCTTTAACAAAAAACAATAGGGGTCTTCATTGGCCAGAACCCATACTACATACAAAATTTCGTGAAGATTGGTCCATAACTGTGGCTTGTATCGTGTTTACAAATTATAATGAACAGACGGATGGAGGGACACACATGTCTACATCGACTCAATTCGTCGAGATATGAGGATCGGTATACTTAATGGTGGGCCTAGGACCAATATTTCATGGCGTTTCAAACTCTTGGGGCTGCACAAAGCTATAATAACATGACAACATAGTTGTGTATGGTATAAAAATCATACCCAACTGGTTGATAACGGGAAAGCACACATACATAATTACCATTTGAATTACCTTTAGCATTAAAAATAAAAAATCATACCCAACATGTAGCTAACCGAAAAATACGTATAAGTAAAATTTGATTGGAAAGGAGTAGTTACCATAAGAGAACTGAAATGTTCATACATTCCTACTACCGGAAATATTTTTTGAGAACAATACTTAAAAAATTCATAACCCAGATATTTGATGAACTTCAATAATTTGCCTTACAACCTATTAACAACAAATATATTACTTTTCCGACGGTCTTTAATAGTTCATATACATTTGCAGAAGACTGTCTATGAAATGGATCGATAATAATTTTTACAAAATTATTTTGTTAATCCCACACAAGCAGACATCCTACAACCTACCAGACAATCTGTCTTCACCTTGAACGGATCTTCTCTTTTTTTGCAATGATGCATAACTGTTAACAACTTCTTAACATAATTATCACAAACAGTCCAACAAACAAACCCCCGTTGGGAATGATCCCGTCGATCTGATATTATTTTTTTTTTATTGATTTTCAAGTATCGATTTTATTATGATATCAAAACAACGACCATAATCGCAGCTCATCCGTTAGTCAGTCACAAAGCCACATCCAATACAACAACAACAAAAATGTATTGCAAAAGAACAATTCTACAAATTACTTGTACGTGATACACCTTTTCTTCTTACTCTTTATGGGCATTAATGCGCATGATAGGACGTCTCACTATGAAGTTGATTGGCATCGTGACCCTACGCTAATGTTAGCGTCTGTCGATGATGTTCGCAACAAATCAATCAACAACTTCGTCCATGAGTGGAAGACACATACTTTGGCGGGTTGTATAGCTGTCAGCCGCGTGAAAAAAGGACCTTGACATTTGTATGATTTTCATAATTTCAGTATTGCTTTCACTCTTCGGAATTTAAAAGACTGCAACGTGTTTGTGAGAATTGAAAAAAGGTCAGCTATTTTATTATTTTTGGAAACATGAGTTCTCATTTCATGTCAAATAGTCATAAACATTGAAATACTTTTTTCGTTGGTGGGTAAATTTTTGTTCGGGTAAAGGGTAATTGCTGTTAAAATTATATTTAATGATCAATCAATTCGGTGTTAAAATATTTTGACCTCAGAATTTTTTTTTTTTTTTTTTTTTTTTTTTTTTTGTGAGGATTCACATTTGTTGTTTGATATTTGTTGGCAGGGATAATGTATGGATGCAATGAAATTTCGGTTTAAAAATTATTATGCTGCCTTAAGGAAAATGCATTTACATTTTTGAGAGAAGAGAATTTCGTCGGGCTTCAAACACAACAAAATAGAGCCCAAGGAATTTTTCTAAGGAAATTTTTATACCATCCACCGTACGCTGAAGACGTGTATATTAAAGTTGTCTGTCCTCTGGCAAAGCCTGGACATATACGAATTACAATAAAAAATATGCATTCTTGATCGGAATTCTATGGCTATTTAGCCTTCGATAGATAAGACTTCTTCCAAAAATGTACAAAGTTTTCTCTAACAGATGACGTTGCAAAGAAATTCCTTTTCTAGTAGCCCACAAAACGGTGACACCAAACAACACTTGTCAGAATTACTTGCAATTATTCAATTCGTCTCGCATCACTTGTCATGAATGCAAATTGTCATTCTCTCCAATTCTTCTCTTGTAAAATAATTCATCCATGTAATGCATTTGATATTCTCCAGAAAATATGAAATTATAAAGTGGTCAATGTCATTACACAATGAGGTCAAATATCTTTGATCAACGGTCAGCGCAGGACTAAATGTAAAAACCACAAACAATTAATTTTTCATGGACACAACTGCTGTAAAATGTTGTGAAATAACACAAAAGAAAAAAACCCATTAAGACGACAATTATGTGGTCAGTGCTGTGTTACATAGAAACGTAAACAGAGTGGTGAGGAGAGCGACGGACAATTGCACTTAAAAACGTATCAGTTGTGGTTTGCCAGAAGTTGGTTGCTTAAGTCTTTCGTTTTGTGAGGTAAGGTCATTTATGCTGTAGCCACAAAAAAACTACAGCGTTTAATAAAATAACTTCAAAGCAATTAAAACTAAATTTACATGGTTTGTTTGCGATCTTGGAATTTTCGAAGGCATAAAAAACTCCTGTCAGATACTTTTTTTAATGTATAACTAATAAAGAGCGACTTTATAAAATCCCTCCCCGGATATTGTATTTTCATTATCCCAAATTTTGCATATATTCGTTTTAGTAAGTTTTTATTTACTTAATTTTTAATACTGGAAAATTCCTATTTGGGAGGTGAAAGACCTTGGTGAGCATATAAAACTCCCAGAAGGGAAAATTTGTCAAAGTTCGGAAATGAGATTTGATTGAAAAAATAGTTTCATATCTTGATTTGAATCTTTTGTATGTATTTGTATACCCTCAACCATAAGTTGGAAGAGTGGAATTTCGCAGTAAAAAAATTAATTTGTTGTTTTGTGCATTCAGTTGTGAGTTGCAGGGTGTTAAAAATGGAAGTGAACAAAGAGAAAATTCGTTACATTTTAAGTTTTTCTTTGACAAAGGCGAAAATGCAAGCCAAGAGGCTAAAAATTGTGATTGGTGTTTATGGCTCCGATAGTGTAACAGCCAATTACGTGCAATTTTGGGTTCGTAGATTCTGTTCAGATGAACCTTGCGGAGGTAGGACGGTCGTCGAAAATGTCGATAAAATCGGTGAAAATGATCGAAGTTGACCGGCATGTTAGCAGTCGTAACATCGACCATAAAACCATTTACATTTGACCAGAAACGGCCAGAACTGGCCAAGAGTATAGGTGTCGTGTTCCACCAGGTCAACGCTAGGCCACACACATCTACAGTGACGTTTTAATGCATCCGCCATACAGTCCGGTCTTGCCACCAAGCGATCATTCATCTTCTTCTTGCATTGCAAAATTTATTTAATTTCACGGTGTCATTTTTTTTCAATTCGAATCTACACTAATTCTACAAAATTTCAAGTGAAAACCTCAAGAACTCTTGAAGATATAGCCGATTTATTGTGTCAGCATCAAGTGACGGCTGAAGGGCTTCTCAAACTTTAAACGCGATTTTCTCCAAACATTGGTTTTGCGAATGGTGGGCACGATAACTCAAAAACTAAAAACCCAATCGATTCCGAATTTTTACACGTTTCTCTGTGAGTGTATAGCTATCGTATGAACTAGGATAAAGCCAATCGGTGAAGATCTTCCTTATTTTTAACTTGGTTTTTGGTAAAAAATCTACGATTTTCCAAAAATGTTTTTTCAAAGGTTCGTCATTTTGTTAATTTTAGAGCGAAGTCAATAATCCAAGTTACAAACCTTAATAAACATTGGTATTGATTTACCAGCCCATTGAAAATCTTGAAAAATTAAAACCAAAAAAAGAGGGGGTTGATATTGATCTATGTCGATTTATGCCCTTTCGTCTTTATGGCTGTTGAAACCACGATAGAGGTCGCAACATTTGAGATAGAGCTTTAAAATTTTGTGCTAACATTGTTATTACTCCTAGGTATTGCAAATGGGGTATATCCACGTTTTGGTATATCCCCATATAATGATACCCCAAATTATTCAGTATTATAGACATTTTTGAATTCCTTTAAATACCATTTTTAAATGAATTGGCTGTAATTTACCACATTTGATTCTCATTCGGTATCAAATTTTCCTACCGAAAATGATTGGTCCACTTTTTATGGTAGCCCCCATATAACGCTACTCCTCATTATTCGATATTTTTGGGGTTTTAGACACGGTTTTCACTAGAATTAGCTGTACATTAATATTTTGGATTCAATTTGGCTTTCATATCTGCCTACGAAAAATATCAATATTGGTCTTTTTTATTTTGAGTTGTGTTTTGGTAGTAAATCTTCCTACTTATCAATATTGATCCACTTTTAGGGAATAGCGCTACACCCCAAAGATCGGTATTTTGGGGAGCTTGAACACGAGATTCAACCAAATTTGGCAGCAAATTAATGTTTTAAATTCTCATTCAGTGGAAAATGTTCAGTAAAAATGTTTGACATTACTCCTTGTTTGTGGGCAGCACCCATATAATGGTACACCCCATTATTCACCATTTTAAATTTTCAAGTTTTTCAATGGGCTGGTAAATCAATACCAAAGCTTGTTAAGTTTTGTAACTTTGCAGATATATATTTGAAGATTTAAAGGAAAAGAAAAATAATTTACAATTTGTTTGTTATTGTTTTGTGGTTGTTGGGAAATCGCCTATTTTTTACCCCAAACCAATTTAAAAAATAAGGAAGATCTTGGCCGTTTGGATTCATCCTAGTTCATACAATAGCACAGAGAAACGTCACTTGATGCTAGCACAATAAATCGGCTATATCTTCAAGAGTTGTTGATATTTTCACTTGAAATTGCATAGAAACATTGTTGAAATAGTGCATATTTGTATTAAATCAAAATCCAAAATAATTTTTGTTAAAACCGAGAGTGGGGGTCCCCTTAAAGTATCCCACAGCAGATTAGATTGTAACGTTTTATTTTCGTAGACAAGCAGACAATCTTCTACCCATAGAAGGCCAGATATTTGTAGAAGACCAAGAGGTCTGCTCAAAGAAGAACAAATGTCTTTTCATGCAAATCCCAAAGATCTTCTCATGAATAAAATGTTTTTTTTTACAGAAGACAAGTTCTTATGATAGGATACCTGAAGTTCAAAAAGTCTTCCCTTGGAATGCCTTCTCATTGAACACGCAAAGTCTAAAACCTTCTCAAAGAATTATCTACCCATAGAAACCCCAATCGTCTTCTCATAGAAGATCTAAAAGTCTTTTCATAGTAGACTATTGGATATTAAAAGCCCTTAACGCAGACGACCACAAGAATGTCTCATAGAAGTCCAAGAGGTCTTTTAATATAAGTCCAAATATCTTCTTATAGAAGACCAAAAGGTTTTCTTATAGTATACCAATAAATTATCTTATAAAGACATAAACATCTTGTAGAAGTCCCATTGGTCTTCACATAGAAGATCAAAAAGTCTTCACACAGGTCGCATAGAAAACTCCTTCTGATTGAAGACATAAGGTCTTCACTTAGAAGACACAAAGTTATTCTCATAGAAGGCCCAAAGGTTTTTCACAAAATAATCAAAGATGTTCTCATAGTACCCAAAGATCGAAAATCAAAGGGTCTTCACATAGAAAACAAATAAGAAAGACAAGTCTTCTTATAGAAGATAAAAGGACAAAATGTATTCCCATTGAATGCCCAAAGGTCTTCTCATAGAAGACCCAAATATCCTCCCATAGAACACACAAAGAACTTCTCAGAGAACCCACAAAAGTTTTGACACATGAGACTCAAAGATGTTTTCACAGAATACCCAAAGATTTTTCCATCGAAAATCACGAGGTCTTCACATAGAAGACAAAACAGTCTTCTTTTAGAAGATAGAAATGTCTTTTCTTCTTCTAGAGATCTAAAAGATGATAGCATAGAATTCCCAAAGGCGTTCTCAGAGAAGATTAAATATATTTTAACATCAAACCAAGAGCTTTGAAGACAAACAGATCTACAATATATATATATATATATATAAACTTTATTTTGGAGGAAGCTGTGTCTACTTTAATGTAAAAAAATTTGTAAAAACAGGTTGAGGCGAACCAGTTTTTTTATGTTCTCTATCGATTTGTGACTAAGCCACTCATTGCACGGCCTTCGTGTCAAAATAAAACTAGAGGCCAACAAAATGGGGACTACGCCCCTTATGTATCATTTTTTAAAATTTTAACTGCATCTACCTTTAAATGATGACATTTTGAAGCTCGATTTTGAGTGTTTTTTTAATTTTACTTCTAGCTTTAATACGCAAACAGGAATTTATAAAAATCGATTATAAGATTATTGTAGTCGCGAATCTGCGTCATTTGATATGTATTTTGTGTATGTAGTATGCACAGCTTCAGAGTAATACTCATCCGAAGTTGCGAATTTTGTGCGATCAAATTTCTAAAAAACCTATTTTTGGGTCCAAATTTTTAGATCTGTCAACTGAATGATATGGGTACCCGCGATCAATAAGGTTTTTTACGTTTTGGATGATATAAAATCTTCTTCGTGAAAATCCATCTATTAGAACGGCGGGAACTGGCCTTCCAAAAAGACGAAATTTGGCAAAAAATGTTTTTGAAAATAACGCGGATTTAGTTGCGTTTTCTGTGTATCATTTCCGCTTCAATAAATGACCTCATACGGATTTTGATCTTTTTCGAAAAGAGAACTTTAAAAACTTCAGCCGAAAGAGAGATGTACGCAATTTATCTCAAAAATAGATTGTGCTGGCACATCCATGGTTCTTAATGGACCACATTGAAATGGTATAGATCGATGTATTTTTTTAGGGTGCACACCGAAATCGGATGCGCGTTAATGGCATATGGAGTTTTCGGAAATTATTCGCGTTTTACGATTTTTTGGGTACTTCAATGTAACGTGTGGCACATCTTAGCCGTCAAATGAAATTTCGCAAAATATATATGGATTGGAAGATAAACTTCAGTACTTCCTGAAAACCGCATGCGCATCAAATGATTTTGAGAATTACGCGATTTACACGCAATTTAAAATGTATATTTCATAATATTATTTTATTTTAAGAATTCTTTATTTATAGAATTCTAAGATTTAGGGAAGGAAGGGTCTTGATATAATCCGCAAGGCGTATACTTATACAAAAAAGTGATTATTATCATATATGTCAAATTTTCGGCGAATTCGGGTAAAATAGCAGAATAACCCCAACATTTTTTTCTGAAATTTCTTGTATAAAATTAAAAAAATAAATATGATGACATTATTTCTTCAAACCAAAAACAAATATTTTTCCTCAATATATTGTTTTGTTGTCGCTGTGATTTAGAAACCGCTACACGGACTTGTGTGATTTTGATATCATTTGATTCATCATTATGTAGATAATTTTAAATTAATTTTTAGGCTGATACATGTCATTAATATAATGAAAATATTGATGTAATCTGCTATATTTTTTTTATTTTTCTCATATTTCTCATTTATTTATTATAATATATTAATATTCTTATTTTACGGAGGAAGATATATATTAACGTTTTTGGTCAATATAATAAACGGCGTAATTTTAAGATTTTTTTCTTATGCCCAAAATTAAAACCTCGATTACTTTTGCGCGTCAACCAAAAATTTGATCGCGAACGGTTTCGGAGTCAGAACATTTTTCTCTATATGTGTACCAAAAATCATTGATGTGCCACAGAAGCAAAAAAGCTGATTTTTTGAAAATGGAATATTAAAAAATTGGCAATATTGCCCATATATATATATATATATTTCCAAGGAAAAAAACTTGTCATAGAAAACCATAAGTTTAAGTCCTCAGGGATAACCAAAAGGTCTTTTCATAAAATACCAAAGGGCCTCATTTTTATAAGACAAATGAAGAACTTTGTAACCAAAATTAAATTGCCATTTGAACTTAAATTTGCCCCATTTAAGTTTACAGCAACAACTACAAAAACTGCTTCAATTGTGTACAATTTAAATAATAATACTATAAATTTAAATAAATATGATTATTGCATTACAAAAGGTTAATTAAAGAATATTAATAAATTGTATGTTACTGCTGTCATTGTCTAGCTACCGCTGCTTCTTACTGCTGCTACTTTTCACAGTTGTTGTTGCTCTCTTTTTAATTGCTATTATTTATTTATTATAAAATTAGTGAACCAACAATTATATACATAAATCTTCAATACAAAAATATGACGTCTTACAGCAACAACAATGACAACGAAGATGATGACGTTGACATTCGACAGTTTAAAGCTCAACACTATGACAAACAAAAACAGCAGCAACAACAACATGGAAATGATGATGATTATTATTTGTTGTTTTTGTTTTGTTTATTTTCTATGGAGGTGGCTATGAAGGCGGAGTTGCTGTGTGCGGCACGTGGGTGTTGCTCTTAAAACCAATTGAAACCAAACAGAGGAGAAAAAAAATAACCGACGAAGGTGGAGTATAAGGCGTTTGCGGTAATGATATCAGTTGCAGTCAACAGTAGTTAAATAACTTAATTTTAGTTTTAATAGCAACAAATGCCGAAGTAGAATGTCATAGCTAAGCGAAAATTTAATAATCTCAAGATCAGATGCATATGCAGTAAATTAGTTGGGCAAATGTGTATAATTTATAAAACAATGTAAGGAAGACACAAATTGAAGCTTGGGGTTTTTAAGTGATTTTTAAGTACTGTCAGAGTAATAGGCGACGATTTTTTGAAAAATATTATTCAAGACCCAACATAAGCGTATATTTTAAGGGAATTTCTTTTTAGGGGTAAACGTAAGCGTGGTTTTGTAACGACCAATACAAGACGCGGGCTTTTTAAAGACTACCCTTTAAGGACCAAAATAAGCGCGAACTTTTTCATTGACCAAAACAAGGTGTGAATGTTTTGAAAAATATTTTTTCTGCGATCACAACAAGGCGTGAATTTTTTAAAGATTTTTAAAAGAATGTTTTTTTTTCAGTGACCTAAACAAGGCGTGGATTTTTAAAGAATATTTTTTAAGCGACCAACACAAGGCGTGGGTTTGTATACCCTATACAACCATGTTGTCAGGATATTATAGCTTTATCCAGCCCCAAGAGTTTGGAATCTTAGACCCACCTTTAAGTATACCGATTATATATCGACTAGCTGAGTCGATATATAATTTGTAAACACGATACAGACTACAGTTATGGACCCATCTTTACGAAATTTTGCATGTAGGATGGGTTATGACCAATGAAGACTCCTATTGTTTTTGGTAAAGATCGGTGAATATTTAGGGGATGAAATGGATCAAATACTTAATTTTTGTCCGTTTTTCTGGTCGCTCCAGAGGCCTCAATTATGGCCCGAACATCGCGAGAAGGGGAGGGGATCTGTTTTGATAAGGATTGGTCAATATTTAGCGGGTCAAATGGACCCTGACTTTTGTGTGAAAAATTACAAAATTTGTATTCTATAGCGTATATATTTACCCTTGAAGGACATAGACCCAAGAAGTTGATAGTATAGCCAAGAGGAGTGGTTGACCTTTAAATTGATATCAATAATACTGTCCTAAGTACTCGGACGTGGGAGTTACACTTAAATATTTACAATATTCAGATATATTTACGTATTCAGATATTATTATGTAACCCATTACTACACTAGAGGTCGAAAATATAACGCTGATCGCTTTGAAATTTTCCATGAGGATCCAGATATGGTCAAGGACAACGCATATACTTTTCAGGGATAAGCAGATAATAATATTGGGATGAAATGGACGGAAAACTTATTTTATTGCGTTTTTCGAGTCGAGACACAATTGAAAGCCGAACATCACAACACAACCCACGGTGAAGGAAATCTTGAATATTGGAAGGGTTGTACTCGATTTGTTGACCTCTAGTCGGTCAAGAGGGTGCAAATTGCCCAACCTTAGAATATAGAACCACAGAAAGTTAAAATGTCGTGGAAGTTGTGTAGGGTATCATATGGTCGGCCCCATCCGACTATACTGCTCCGCTCACTGGTTTAAAGTATATTTTATAAGGGAACAACACAAGGCATGGATTTTTTAAAGTATATTTTTTAAAGGACCAACACAAGGCGTAGATTTTTTAAGTATATTTTTTAAGGGACCAACACAAGGCGGGGATTGTTTCCATAGAACCGTATTTTGACATAGCCCCCATTTTGGGACATCATTTTCTTCTAATATTAGAATATCTTCTTGTCTTATCAGGTGGTCTTCGAAAATCGCCTTGTCTTCAATTGGAAGACCCATATTTGACTATGCTTATGTTTATTCTTAGAAAGAAGACCACCAAAAGCGTTGGAAGTTTTAATTTTATTTAATCAAATAATACACCAAAACTATGACCTATAATTTGTGGCTATTTCCGTATTTTTTTCCTATATCATATTCGAACTCAATAAATTCACATAAAAATGAATTATTGCCCTTCGACACTATTATTAAAATAATACTTTAATAACTCGAATATGAAACCATAACAAATTAGAACGGAAAAAGTCAAATGTAAACTATAATTAAATGAACTGGTATTCATATTTTGTAGTTTTTTTTTTCAAAATATATTTTTTATTAGAATTTCATTCAAATTTTTTCTGCGGTTATTCGCATTTGAAGTGAAATTTTATTTAAATGTGAACTACAATTTACAATTCCATATGGATTTATTTGTATGTGGTATATAATTGGCATTTGGATGGAACTATTCACCTGTTTGCGTTTTTGTTTTTCCTACGGCAAAGCATTTATACGAAGTTGTGAGGGGACCATTTCGGCTACAATGGAGTGAGAATGAATGAAAATATGAAAATGCGTACGGTTAGAGCTCCACCACAATTGCCATTGACTTGTATGAAGAAGTGAAATAATACAAAAAAATAAACAACAGCAACAACCTAATGACTTTAATTAGCAGTCTGATGGTCTAGAAGTCAAAAGAAAACCCAGAAAACACATAAACACACTCAGACACACACACAATAATAATATGAAATATGAAAAACGATGGGGAAAAATTATGCATAAATTTTATTCAAGAATAATTCAATATGTCGACAGGAGAGTTCATTAGTGTTAGTTTGTGTATGTAAGAGTATATGTGTGCGAAGCAACTGCTAACCTATAATTATGGAAATCTACAAATATTTCCACTGAAAGTTGCTGATGGGTTTCGAGTTGCTGTTGTTGTTGAAATTTATTGTTCTGCGTTTAACTGGCCCAGAACATGCCAACCGACGAACCAACCAAATGGCTTCAACTTCCCTCCATCCATCGAAAGAATACCCTCAGTGTAAAACAAAATATAATATTCACATTATGAATAATGCAATAATTGGTTGGAATTTCAAGGAAGTTTATAATGTTGTTGGGGCTCCATAATGCTGCCTATAAAAATTTACGTACAAATCATTGGTGGGAGATTAAAAAAAAACAAAAAAAAAATATTCTTTAAAAAATCCACGCCTTGCTGGTGTCGATTCCTTGAAAAATATTCTTTAAAAAATCCACGCCTTGCTGGTGTCGATTCCTTGAAAAATATTCTTTAAAAAATCCACGCCTTGCTGGTGTCGATTCCTTGAAAAATATTCTTTAAAAAATCCACGCCTTGCTGGTGTCGATTCCTTGAAAAATATTCTTTAAAAAATCCACGCCTTGCTGGTGTCGATTCCTTGAAAAATATTCTTTTAAAAAATCCACGCCTTGCTGGTGTCGATTCCTTGAAAAATATTCTTTAAAAAATCCACGCCTTGCTGGTGTCGATTCCTTGAAAAATATTCTTTAAAAAATCCACGCCTTGCTGGTGTCGATTCCTTGAAAAATATTCTTTAAAAAATCCACGCCTTGCTGGTGTCGATTCCTTGAAAAATATTCTTTAAAAAATCCACGCCTTGCTGGTGTCGATTCCTTGAAAAATATTCTTTAAAAAATCCACGCCTTGCTGGTGTCGATTCCTTGAAAAATATTCTTTAAAAAATCCACGCCTTGCTGGTGTCGATTCCTTGAAAAATATTCTTTAAAAAATCCACGCCTTGCTGGTGTCGATTCCTTGTATTCTTTAAAAAATCCACGCCTTGCTGGTGTATTCTTGAAAAATAAAAAATCCACGCCTTGCTGGTGTCGATTCCTTGAAAAATATTCTTTAAAAAATCCACGCCTTGCTGGTGTCGATTCCTTTAAAAATATTCTTTAAAAAATCCACGCCTTGCTGGTGTCGATTCCTTGAAAAATATTCTTTAAAAAATCCACGCCTTGCTGGTGTCGATTCCTTGAA
>NW_026886197.1:0-73082 GCF_032173495.1 Musca vetustissima
TGCTCCGCTCCGGTTTTATATTGGGGCTACCAGAAAAGCGGACCTATATTTATAATTTTTAGTAAAGAAGAATACTCAATAACTCCTAAAGTATCGAAATTGGTGGGTGCAGTTATATGGGAGCTATCCGAAAAAATTAACCTATATTTAAATTTTTTGTGGATAGATATGCTACCCAAATAAGAACTCGAAGCACAAATTACAGCCAATTTGGATGGAGTTTACAAACAGAAAAACAAATTTAATATACCTCCCATACTATGGTGGAGTGTATAAAAATTTTTTATTTTACCCCACTGTTCACAGCATACACAGCATTTTGTAAAGCCAATTGCTAATCTCTTAATGACTATGAAAGATCAAGGTCATATTTTATCGTCACTCTGTTCGTGTTTCTCTTTTAGACTGCCCCAATACAAATACGAAAACAACAATACAAACAAATAAAAAAATGATGTTTAATATACAATAAATTATAGGAATTTAACGCATACACAACAATGACAAAAACAACAACCTCAATATACCCTACATTTGTTTGGCGCACACATAAAATCTGTTTAGAGTCTTACAATTGTTACCACTACTACTGCTGCTGCTCCAGCCAAACATAAGGACAATGATATTTATCAAACATCCATTATAACGTCCCTTTCGATTTATTTCCCATCCATTATTGTCAGTGTCGTCGTCATTGTTTTCCTGTTTACCATTCGATTTATTTTTCCTGTTGATGTTGACTTTCATAATAATTTTTCTGTTTCTTTCTCTTTTATGTTACACTCTACTGGCATCTCCGCTTTCATTCCTGTGAATTCATTCCAAATATTTTCCAATTTTTTGGATTTATGGTATCCTCTATGGCAGCAGCCGCAACAACAGCTGAGCATAGCGGAGCAGTGCTGAACAATTCATAAGACGATGATGCTGTTGATGATAATCTCCATATGTTTGCAGTTTTTAAAAACGAATGTAATGCCAATCAAGTAATGGAATTTTTAACGGTAAGTCATTTTTCAATCTAACAAATCCGCATAGAAATGAAATGAAT
Organism: Musca vetustissima; assembly: GCF_032173495.1. NCBI lineage: Eukaryota > Metazoa > Arthropoda > Insecta > Diptera > Muscidae > Musca > Musca vetustissima. Next base: position 1,052 of record NW_026886197.1, read on the forward strand.
CGGGGCGATGCGATTCGAAGTGAAATGAAGCTTGAGGAAATCATGTGGAAGTGCGAAAACAGAAATCATTGTTAGCAAATGTTTACATTCGAAGAAGAGTCGTCTGTCGTCACATAAAGTATAGAATGTCCTGATTGGAAAATGTAATCTGAGCCATATAAATTGTCAACGATATTTGTTGTTATTTGTGTCAACGAACAACGAACACATATTGTTATTATTTACAACATCCAGACTAAGTGTAAAATTTCTAAAGGGTATAAATTAGGGATAGGAATGGAAACGGAAGTGAAGCTAGATTGTTATTTAGGAGCTAAATTATGAAATTGAATACCATAAAAAGGAAAAATAACCAGTGGGCGGAGTAGTATAGTCGGATGGGGCCGACCATACGATACCCTACACAACTACTACGGAACTCTAACTTTCTGCGGATGCTTACTCCAAGCCTGGGCAATATTTCGTGATATTTGCTCAATCTGGCCCGATTAGAGGTCAACAGCACCTTTTTCATACACTGACATATTTTCCGAATATTACTATTCATACAGCCCTTCTAATTAATTGTCCAGATTCCCTTCATCGTGGGTTGTGTAGTATTGTTCGGCCTATTATTGGCATCGACTCAAAAAACACAAAAAAATAAGTTTTCGGTCCACTTCATCCCAAAATTATTATCTGATCATCGCCGAAAACTGGAATCTCATGCAAAATTTATAAGCGATCAGCGCTATATTTCCGCCCTCTACTGTGGTAATGGATTATTAAATAATAGCAAAATACATAAGCACCTGCACATATTTAAGTGTAACTCCCACATGTGAGAACATACGACAGTATAATTGGTATAAATTTTAATGTCAAGCACTACTCTTGGATATACTATCAACTTCTCGGGTCTATGTCCTTCAGGAGTAAATATGTAAGCTATAGAATACAAATTTTGTAATTTTTCACACAAAAGTCAGGGTACATTTGACTCACTAAATATTGACGGATCTTTATAAAAACTGGCATGTTTATTTTTTGGCCCGATCGCCTTCTCCAAGTAAAATTTGGCAATGTTTGAACCGTAATTGCGGCCTCTGGAGCAACCAGAAAATCAGACAAAAAAGTATTTGGTCCATTTCATCCCGTAAATATTAACCGATCTTTACCAAAAGCAATAGGGGTCTTCATTGGCCAGAACCCATCCTACATGCAAAATTTCGTGAAGATTGGTCCATAACTGTGTCGTGTATCGTGTTTACAAATTATAATGGACAGACGGACGGACGGACACACATGTCTAGACCGACTCAGCTAGTCGAGATGTGACGATCGGTATACTTAAAGGTGGGTCTAGGACCAATATTTCGCGGCGTTACAATCTCTCGGGCCTGCACAAAGCTATAATACCCTGACAACATAGTTGGTTAGGGTACAATTAAACGAAGCCGATTATATGATGTTCTAACTTCCTTGGTATATATACAGAACTTAAACATGACATCATTGATATCACACAAGGGAAAAAATCGTTTTATGCCTTAAATCACTTTGGGTGCATCCAGAAGACATTTAAACAGTCGGGAGCAGCGTAAATTTCTATGACGATTTAAGCACATCCGTCGGTCTGTTGGAACGAATTGAAATAAATCAATCAAACAATATCGATCCACATTTAGGCATACTCCCCAATTTTCAATATTTTTGGGATCTTCAACGCGCTATTCTAGAGAATTCTCTAAAATTTGGTACGATGGATTCGTATTGGATACCAACTGTTTTCTTGCAATCGACCTAATTTTGACTCATGGGTTCACAATTTACTATAAATCGAAAGAAACTATATGTATGAGAGCTATATATAAATCTGGACCGATTATCACCAATTGCAATAAAATTCTTCCTTGGGCCAAATAAATGACCTCTGCTAAATTTAATTTTAATCGAATAATAAATGCGACCTGTACTTTGTGTACAATTAACCATGAACATACTGATGGACGGACATGCATAAGTCGTCTCAAAACCAGTAAGGAAAGTAGTAAAGTCGGACGGTGCCGACTATATGATACCCTTCACCACTATGGGTATTTTAAACAGCTGATGATGTTTATCTAAATGTGAATCTACCTAGATCTATCCATAAACATATCATTCGTTTCTTACAATGGGACAAAAGTTTGTAAATCGACTTCAAACGGGAGCTATATCTAAATTTCAACCGATTTTCACGAAACTTAGCACATCATTCTGGACTAAATTTACATTAAATCGGACGAAAAAATATATAGGAGCTATATCTAAACCTTGACTGATTTTCACGAAATTTGACCGACATCACTCTAGGCTCGATTCAGTACGTTATGCCAAATTTCGTGCAAATCGAAGGATATATAGGGACTTTGGTGCACCACTTACATGAAATCGGACGAAACTATATATGGGAGCTATATCTGGACCGATTTTCTCGAAACTTGGCAGACATCACTCTAGGCTCAATCGAAGGATCATTACGTTATGCCAAATTTGGTGCAAATCGAAAGATATGTAGGGACTTTGGTGCACCATTTACATGAAATCGGACGAAACTATATATGAGAGCTATATCTAAATCTGGACCGATTTTCACAAAACTTGGCAGACATTATTCTAGGGTCAATTCATTACGTTATACTAAATTTCGTACAAATCGAAGGTTATATAGGTTCTTTGGTGCACCATTTACCTTAAATCGGACGAAAATATATATATGGAAGCTATATCTATATCTGAACCGATTTTTCCCTATTTCAATAAGGTTCGTCCTTGGGCCAAACAAATGAGCTGAGCCAAATTTCATCCAAATCGGATTATAAATCCGACCTGTACTTTGACCCTTTTGCCTGTTACAAAAATATGCAGAAAGACATACTACCCTGTACCTGTCAATTGATGCTAACCGAAATTATTTTTTGTACAAATTCTAAATTACCGTCGCTTTCAAAAAATTATTAAAATCTGTCAGAACAAGTTCGTCACTCCGTTGAAGTCGCGATAGATAGAGATTTGAAATGTTGCACAGACATATACCGTTATACCCCAAAATCACGGAAATACGGGGAGTTTGGGCAGGTTCCTCAAACGAAATGGCCTGTAATTTGAATTCTCATTAGGTAGCAAATTTTAACAGTACCTCCAAAATTTCTGTATTTTCACGAGTCTAGGCTTGTTTTGAAACCGAATAGGCTGTAATTGAGATTTTATTCCTAATGTCCATGTTCGGACATCACAACCATAAAATATGTATATACCAACTCCGCCTTTAAATTTGTACGCTGATCAAGATGTATATGCTTTAATATTTCCAATTCTCTTTTGCCAATATTTATTTATGATTAATTTAACCATTCTAGCCGTCGAGAAAATCCATTAAATATTATCCAACATAGAAAACTAAATAAGAGGTTAAGTGTATGCCCATAACGGCGCCAACTAATGCCCTGTTTAACAAAACATTTTATGGTCAAACTGTTGGGGCAACATAACGAACTACTAACACTACTAAAGCAACAACTAAAATGAAATGAAAGAAATAAAACAATTCGAAGACAATGAAACCAAACATTAATGACTTTTCTTTTTCTTTCTTCTTCATCCTCGCATTATAAAATGAAACAACTTTTTAATGCCACTAACTTACAATTCCATTCATCGTCCTTTCTCTTCTTTTGTTTTAACGACTATTATGAGATATTGTAATGTGGCACGCGAGTGCAGAACCCTTTTAGCTCTTGACTTTTCACAATACTAATGTTCGTCGTTGTTAAAACAAAAATCAACAGAAGATACAAATATCCACCGCCGAAAACCAAATGAAGAAAAACAATCGAGAACTGTGTAATCTTTTCTGGGAAGGGGAAACAAACTTTTGACCAAAGCCCTGCAATAACCACAGTGGGATAGCATTAACACAATGCCATGGCATAGCAGCATCTAGATTCGCATCACAGGACATCAGAATGGCCACAATGGCAAAACACCATTGTCGTGCAAATCATATATTAGCCAAAAACCCACCCATAACAATTATAAAAGAATTCTGGTTAACTTCTTCTTCTCTCACCCTTTCCTCAAAGGACATGAGGGAGTGGGAGAACGAAAGAATGCCAATGACAGCACAAACCAAAGATTTCTACTACAGCACTTGTTCTTCCCAAGCTGTATGTCTGCCTGTATGTTCCAAAAAATAAAAAGAAAATTCATAAAATTTTTTTGGTTTGACTTTTTGGTCGGTTGGTTATGTAAATGTTCTTCTCCGGATATAGTGTGTTAAATTCTATTTAAAGTTTCTAAGGCAAGAAGCTTACTTGCTAGCAGAACATTTGCATTTAAGAGCTTAAAAGTTACAGTGTGGTCGAATGGTTTCATTTGGAAAGAGGGGTTTGATGATTACATTCTTAGAGTCAGGTTGTAAATGAAATTGAATACAATACAAAATTTTCAGAACTTTAGAACCATTTGCCCGGTTATTGGGTGCAGAGTTTTCATGAAATCGGACGTACATGAAATTTTGTACGTTGAGCAAAATTTCATGACAATCGGAAAAAGGTTGGGTATTTGGTGCAGTTTTTAGATATAATTGGTCGAATTTGGGACAACAGACAGACAGCTATTAAAATTATTCCAGTAACAGCTCATTATATTGTTTACAAGCGTACAAAAGCTTTTTGGTGAGAATTTTGCTGAAAAAAAGTTACTCGTAATGGAATTCAAGCTTGATAGTGTGATTTCTTTATATTTACCTAGAAAACCACAAGTGGCTATCGTTAGAGCATTCCAGCATTTAAATGTGAACAAATCTATTGTGTCTCCTGCTATCGCTCGTTACTGTGATACCGGTAACGTAGCCCGATGTCAAGGAAGTGAGCGGAAGAAAACAGCAACATCAGCAGAAATGGTTCGAAACGTAAAGAGGGGACTTGATCAAAATTCGCGTCCGAAAAATGGCTCGTGAGCTGAACATATCGCAATATTCCATTCGGCAAAAAAAAAACCCGTAAGGAAAGTAGTAAAGTCGGACGGGGCCGACTATATAATACCCTTCACCACTATGGGTATATTATATAGCATTATTAACATGAAATTGGATGAAATAAAATATGTGATATTTATCTAAATGTGAATCGGACTAGATCTGTCCATAAACATGTCATTCGTTTGGGACAAAAGTATGAAAATCGACTTCAAACAAATATCAATAGGTCATCCGTTGGGCTATGTCTGTATTTCTAGAAAACGTAACTACGTTATTCTAGGCTCAATTTTGTACGTTGTGCAAAATTTGATGTCAATCTGACAAACATGAGGAGTTTGATGTACAATTTACTTAAAATCGGACGAAAATATATATATAAGCTATACTAATTTCGGTACGTTTAGTTCCTATCAGCCATATATTCGTTTATTGGTGCGTCAATTACATCATATTAGCTATATCTAAATCCCAACCTATTTTTACGAAACTTGGCACACAAAATTCTGGACTAAATTCAGTACGCTATGCAACATAAGAACTTTGGCACATTATTTAAATTAAATCGGACGAAATATATATATATATATATATATATATATATGGGGTTTTTGGTGCACCATTTATATGAAATCGGACAAAACTATATATGGGAGCTATATCTAAATCTGAACCGATTTTCACGAAACTTGGACAGACATCATTCTAGACTTAATTTAGTACGCTGTGCCAAATTTCATGCAAATCCAAAGATATAGAGGGACTTTGGTGCCCCATTTACCCTTAATCGGACGAAACTATATATGGGAGCTATATCTAAATCCGAACCGATTTTTTCCAATTTCAATAGGGTTCGTCCTTGGGCCAAATAAGTGACTTGTGCTAAATTTCATCCAAATCGGATTATAAATGCGACCTGTACTTTGTTTACAATTTAACATGGACAGACAGACGGACGGACGGACAGACATAAATCGACTTAGAAAGTGATTCTATGCATATTCTCAAAAGGAACCATGTGTCTATATCGTTTTCTTTTGCCTGTTACAAACATATGCACAAAGACATAATACCCTGTACCACAGTGTGGTGAAGGGTATAAAAAGCTAAAGAGTTGCTTCGCTTGGCCGAAAGTGGTGAACTGCCGAATTTGGTTTTCTCCGATGAGAAAACATTTGTTGTCCAGCAGTTTGTAAGCAAAATTATCGTGTTTTCTTGCCAAAGAGGTCAGCTGAAAATGTACACCTTCGGTTGACCCCCGTAACTCAAGCGCCGGTCATGGTAATGGTGTGGGCCGCCATAACAGCCGATGGTCACTCTACGCGCGTACTAATCGACCATGGCATTAGATTAAATGCCGAATATTATTGTGAATTAGGGTGTATTAAAGCCTTGGCCGCAGACCTTGGACATTCCAACAGGTCTCAGCACGCGGCACCAAACAATGGTTACAAAATGAGGTTCCTCGCTTCATTTCCAGAGCACAATGACCACCAAAATCTCCGGATACCAATCCGTTGGACTATTGTGTCTGGAGACCGTGTGACGGTATCATTGGCCGTTTGAAGGCCATAATTCGTGCCAAAGGTGACCAATTCGAACAAATCATGCACATGTTTTTCAAACTAATTGGTTGCAATTTGTATTCTCATTGGATGTTAACTTTCACTACCCGAAATGAACATTGTATTGTTTCTGGTTTTGTTATAGCCTCATAAACGCTAGCCCCTCTATTAGGAAATAATCTTTTTCTCGCCTCATTATACCCTTCACCACACTTTTCTACAAACATATGTCTTTGTGCATATGTTTGTAACAGGCAAAAGGGAACGAGATAGACACATGGTTCCTTTTGAGAATACGCATGTCCGTCTGTCTGCCCGTCTGTCTGTCTGTCCGTCCGTCTGTCCGTCCATGTATTTTTGTGAACAAAGTACGAACCCTATTGAAATTTGGAAAAATCGGTTCAGATTTAGATATAGCACCCATATGAATTTTCGAATTTGGCATAGCGTAATGAATTAGGTCTAGAATGACGTGTGTTAAGTTTCCTGAAAATCGGTCCAGATTTAGATATAGCTCCCATATATTTTCGTCCGATTTAATGTAAATGGTCCACCAAAGTCCCTATATGTCTTTCGATTTGCACGAAATTTGACACAGCGTAATGAATTTGGTGTTGAATAATGTGTGTTAAGTTTCGTGAAAATCTGTTCAGTTTTAGATAAAGCTCCCATGTAAATTTTCGTCCGATTTAATGTAAATGGTCCACCAAAGTCCCTATATATCTTTCGATTTGCACGAAATTTGGCACAGCGTAATGAATTAGGTATAGAATGATGTGGGTTAAGATTCATGAAAACCGGTTCCGATTTAGATTAGCTCCCATATATATTTTCGTCCGATTTAATGTAAATGGTCCACCAAAGTCCCTATATATCTTTCGATTTGCACGAAATTTGACACAGCGTAATGAATTAGGTGTAGAATAATGTGTGTTAAGTTTTGTGAAAATCGGTTCAGATTTAGACATACATATTTTCGTACGATTTAAGGAAATAGTGTATCAAAGTCCCTTAATATCTTTCGATTTGCACGAAATTTGACACAGCGTAATGAATTAGGTTTAGAAGGATGTGTGTTAAGTTTCCTGAAATCGGTTCAGATTTAGGTATAGCTTCTATATCTGGTCAAATGAAAAATTTAGTATCTGCTGTAGAATGACATGTTTATGGATCCAATTTAATTTTACTGGTCCTTTAAGAATGCGACGTCTGTTAGGATTCATCTGTTGAATATACCTTAAGTGGTGAAGGGTATCATATAGTCGGCCCCGTCCGACTTTACTGCTTTCCTTACTGGTTTTCGGTATATAAAAGGTCCTATCATAGAATGGGTTTTCTCCCATGTTCATACTCATATAAGAAAATGACGCGAATGTTGGCAGAATTCATATTGGCGATAAACCCAAAGAAATAACAAAAGTAAAGACCTTCGAAAAAACTTATTTTGCTGAAATAAGTCTCTGGTAATGGACAACACGACTTCGAATGAGGTTATGTCAAAGACAAAAGTATAACGAAAACATGGAGACAAAGGTCCGCATGTAAAGAGAATCCGATATTTCATACGCACCAATCTTGTTTTCACTTTCACGCCACAGGGCTCTATTACAAACCCCACCTCTAAGGTCCACTGCTCAAAGCCCCCTGAGCTAAACAGTTATTTTGGTACAAACGAAACAATTTTTTTTCAACCAAAGACCGATGTAGCTACGACAAAATCGAAAACTATTACGACGTTTTTCTTGTTTATTAATATTTAAAATATCCTCTGCACACACAAAACACTTTTTTGCGTACACAAACACAGGTATATGTGCATATATGTAAAACCATACTAACCTAAGGATAATACTTATTGTCCACGAATATTAAATTATAACATGCAAAAAAATTATTGGAATACATGTTGGCAAAAAAACACATTTTCCAGGAAATACCAAAAAGTCGGATTTTTATTGTTTTTGTGGACAAGTTGTTAATCAGATACTGTACAATACATTTTACAATCGGCTTAAATGTACCAAAACACACCAAAAAAACTGCTTGCGGAAAAGGGCAATGCGCTGTTAACAAAAAGGAAAATATACCAAAAAAGGACTCAAGTGTTTTTATTGCACCCAACAAATCACCAGGGTATAAAAACCCATGTTAACACAGCTCATTCTATAATTTTCCTTTTCTGTGCCACTGTGAGGGATAACCCACAATTATTTTTTGTTCTTTCTTTTGAAACATAAACTTACAAAGTGAACCACTAACATTAATGCTTTCATTCTTCTGCTGGCGTTGCTGCCACTACTGATGTAAAATAGCTTTAAAGTTATTTCTCTAATTAAGCAACATCCTTTGGAAAATATCCTTTATTGGGCGCATTTAAAAGTTGAAAGCATGGACGTTAATAGATGAAAGCTATAAAAATGTTTCTTAATTTTTTGGTATGAAGGGAGGGAGAGGGAGCCAAGACAATAGAACAACAACACAACAGCAAATTATTCTATTCCCCATGATGAATTTAAGATATGTTTCCCTCGGTTTGTTATATTATTGCTGTTCATTATAGCTATGCAAGATTATGAAGAAGGGTCCGAAATGACCCAGATAATAGCCGAAGGAATAACAAGAAAAACTACACAAAGAAACGTAATAAAATATTCAGCTTAATATTTGTTCTTCTGTAATCATGATCCAACACAAATTTCATCACATGCAGACGGATAATACCAATGTGAAGGTGTTTTAGATTTCTGCTTTATTTTTGTGTTAATAACATTGATGTGGATCCATCCAAAAAAAAAATCAAGTGATTCCTTAAAATATCAAGCACAAATTATATCAAATTTACATTGTTTTATATATTTTTATTTATTTATTTTTATACCCTTCACACATTGTACAGGGTATTATGTCTTTGTTTTTGTAACAGGCAAAAGAAAACGAGATAGACACATGGTTCCTTTTGAGAATATGCATAGAATCACTTTCTGAGTCGATTTACGCATGTCCGTCCGTCCGTCCATGTATTTTTGTGAACAAAGTAGCAGGTCGCATTTATAATCCGATTTGGCATAGGTCACTTATTTGGCCCAACGACGAACCCTATTGAAATTGGGAAAAATCGGTTCAGATTTAGATATAGCTCCCATATATATTTTCGTACGATTTAATGTAAATGGTCCACCAAAGTCCCTATATATCTTTCGATTTGCACGAAATTCGGTACAGCATAATGAATTAGGCCTAGAATGATGTGTGTTAAGTTTCCTGAAAATCGGTTCAGTTTTGGATATAACTCCCGTATATATTTTCGTCCGATTTAATGTAAATAGTCCACCAAAGTCCCTATATATCTTTCGATTTGCTCGAAATTTGGCACAGCGTAATGAATTAGGTGTAGAATAATGTGTGTTAAGTTTCGTGAAAATCTGTCCTTTAAAAATGCGACGTCTGTTAGAATTCATCTGTTGAATATACCCAAAGTGGTGAAGGGTATCATATGGTCGGCCCCGTCCGACTTTACTACTTTCCTTACTGTTTTCTATTTTTTTTTTTTTTTTTTTTTTTTTTGAAGTATTTTAATTTTTCTTGACGGTGACAGGCAAGTGAGAAAACATGATTCGGAAAAAAACGCCAGAATAATAACGAAGAGGATATAACCTATAATAGCCCAAAACCGTGCAAATATCGCAAAATGTTGCCAAACTTCTGGGTATCATATGGTCGGCTTGGCAGACTATACCGCACCGTCCACTTGTTTAATATGTTCAAATTCCTAGACCTACCTGAAGGTTTGGTATTCCTCAGAGCATTAACGAGCGATAGGCAGACAACGAACTAACGAACTTGGCAACGTTTCTGCGTTGTTGATTATGGACAGTTTCGAGTTTTTTTAATTATGTTTCTGGAGGACGAAATTCCAAAAAACAGTAAGGAAAATTCATATGTTGGACGCGACCGACTTTATGATGCTTTTCACCACTTTAATTACATAGAAGAGATGCTCATATGTACAATATCCTTCAGATTGGAAGACCATTTAAATTGAATCGAACGAAATTAAGTGTGTGAACTACGTAGATATTAAAACTTATTTAAAAAACGCATACACATAACAATCTGAAATCTATGAAAAATTGATATCAATCGGGTAGACATGGATTCTTTGGTTTACCTTTTCTATGAAATCGAAATTATAGGAGCTACTGTAAATCTATGTAATATTTAATGAAAAACGAGCAAACAGAGGCTCTTCAGTGCACCATTTGTAAAATATCGTACGAAAATATATATGGGAATCTGAACCGATTACACTAGGTCATTTGAAGATAGCGATATCAATAGACATTTTAGCAGAATTAATAACAATTCTACGTTAATTTTTTCTTCTTCCACACCATCACTCTGCCTAATTACAATTCAAATATTTGAGTGATTGCAACAACGACGAACAGAGGCTCTTCAGTGCACCATTTGTAAAATATCGTACGAAAATATATATGGGAATCTGAACCGATTAAATTTAATGTACTAAACAAAACGTCGTGCTCATATAACTATCCGATTTTTGTATATCTAAGTCTTAGGTGAATTTACTAAGCTGATGTTTAAAATCATTTGGAAAAATTGACCTATTAGACTTTATTGATGGTAGTAAAAAATAGCCTTCATAATATAACCGGTTATGTATATCGTCGATTGTATACATCCCGCAAGGCCTTACACTAGGTCATTTGAAGATAGCGATATCAATAGACATTTTAGCAGAATTAATAACAATTCTACGTTAATTTTTTCTTCTTCCACACCACCACTCTGCCTAATTACAATTCAAATATTTGAGTGATCACAACAACGAAAAATAACGCAAGAAACGCTTGTTCTTTTCCCAGTCTACCCACACACACAGACACGCACATCATAAGATGAGGTTTAACATTTCCACTTAATTTACTTCATTTCTCTCGTTGTTCTTTTCTTCAAAAAACCGAATGCAAGGAATTGTAATTTCAAACAGAAATTAATACCAATATTATATGTATGTCGATTACCAGACGTTATGCCAAAGTTTCTTTTGTTATATTAAAAATATGGTGAAAAACAACAATGGAGCAAGTTTTGTTTCTTCCACTAATTAACAAAAACAACAACAAAATGAATAATTGCTATGCATTATAAATTTCCAAGTAAAATATCAGCCGCACCCCTCTTATTCTTTAAAGACGTCTGAAGAAAATAAGACATTGTCTTTGTCTGTCTTGGTTGAAAAAATTTCTAAACTTTGCCTTTGTTCATGTTGTTTGGCCAATGAACTTTAATTCTTGTGGTCTACCCTGCGGTTATGTTACCTGGTGGCATAAAAACTTTGCATAACATTATTCCAAGCAACAACCGTCGCTGTCGTGGTGGCGTATGGATGTCAGGTAAAATAAAATAATAAATCATACATCCCCTTGACCACAATTGGATTAATTTCAATCTCAACTACATCTGTATTGTTGTGCCAATGGCAATTTAGTTCAATGATAATCCACTAATGAATGTAAATAGAATAATATGTAAAAGTGTCTAAATCTATGGTGTTAAAATACTTAAGTATGGATTAAATAAGAAATGATCTGGAAGGCATTCTTGGGGAAGATTAGGAATATTTTGAGACTATCAACAAATTATTTAAAAACAATTTACATTCAAATTCGAATACAGATTATGTATGAATTAAAATTTTTTGGCGGAATCAGAGGAAATTTTGTGGGTATCGGTATATGTAGAACATTAACCTATATTGAATAATTTATAGAAAGATGTTTTTCACCTGGAATTCAATATACCAAATTATGGCCACTGCGATAAGAAAATGGGGATAAAATACTTAATAAACCCAAAAATGAGCGGTACTTTTACGTGGAGGCTATATCAGACCTTGGATCTACATATACAGTTTTCCACATAAATCTTGTGTATCCTTCAATATCCCGGAATATATCGCTATAACAGATCAAGTACCGAAAATGGGTCGATAATTTTTCGATTAAAGGTTGTAGACCAAATGAGATCCTTATAAATCATATTGGAGCCAAATTAATTGAGAAAATGGAACTATGTTCAAAAATAACTAATAATGGAGGGAAACATTATCTGGGGGCTATCAGAAAATTTGCATAAATGTTTATAATTTTTGGTAAGGGGATTTTCTGTTCATTTGGAATCCAACAAAATCCATAAAATTACAGCGAATTAGTGTGCCCAAACTCCCCAAGATACCGAAATTTTAGATGTAGCGTTACATGGAGACAGCCCTAAAAATTTGACACATTAATTATTTTTTAGTAGGAAAATTGTATATCAATGAAATTCAAAATACAAAATACTAACACTGATAAGGTTGAAAGACTTAAAAATACTCCGGAACATGGACCAACATAGATGTTGGTAGATTTGATACCCAATGAACATCCAAAATAACTAATTACAGTAAAATTCCGTTTAATTGGATCTACCTTAAGAAATTGATCGTATTGATTATTATTGGCATTTTTTACCCAATTTGAATTTCAAGGACCAAATTAAAGCCAATTCGAGTTAAAAACTGGTTATACCAAAACCTGGACCAATGTATCCAATCTTCATTACCAATGACAGACAAATGACTAAATCGACATAGAATTTTATTCTGTTCAAGAATTTTATTCTGAATATTTTGAGGTGTTGAAAACGGAAAGACTAATTTAATAGAGTAATTTCGGTTAATGTGGACTAAGAAAATGCTTGAAATATGTCAATGCCGCCTTGATAAATGATTTCCTAATTAGTGGAAACAAACATCAAACTTGGTTTTGAATAAATAATTGCTATGTGGAAAATGAAGTTAAGCTCAGATTGTAAAAGTGTGATTTAAAAATTTTTTACACTTTGTATTTCTCGAGTATAAAAAAGTTATGTGGTTTTCTTGTTTTCTTCAACAAGAATATACGCTTATCTGTAATAAAAATCAGTAACTTTTAATTTTTATAAATTGTTTAAGCCTATAATTATTTTTACGTCGCACTGTTAAAAATGTAATTTTTAATCAGACACCCTTTCGAAATATATCGGACGAATATATATGTATATGTGGGAGCTATATCGAAATCTGAACCGATTTTTCGAAACTTACCACACCGTTATAGAATCAATTCAGTAATCTATGCAAAAGTTCGTGCAAATCGAAGGATATATAGGGACTTTGGTGCACTATTTACATAAAATCGGACGAAAATATATATAGGAGCTATATCTAAATCTGAACCGATTTTCACGAAATTTAACACATATCGATCAGACCTAAATCGGTACGCCATGCAAAATTTCGGGAAAATTGGAGGATATATAGGGACATGGGTGCACTATTTACCTTAAATCGGACGAAAATATATATGGGAGCTATATCTAAATCTGAACCGATTTTCACGAAATTTAACACACATCGTTCTAGACATAATTCAGTACGCTGTGCCAAATTTTGTGCAAATCGAAGGATATACAGCACCATTTACGTAAAATCGGACGAAAATATATATGAGGTCTATATCTAAATCTGAACCGATTTTCACGAAATTTTACACACATCGTTCTCGACTGAATTCAGTACACCATGCAAAATGTCGGGCAAATCAAGGGATATATAGGGACTTGGGTGCACTATTTACCTTAAATTTGTACACTGTGCCAAATTTCGTGCAAATCGAATGATATATAGGGACCTTAGTACAACATTTACATTTAATCGGACGAAAATATATATGGGAGCCATATCTAAATCTGGGCCGATTTTCAGGAATCTTAACACACATATTGGACTAATTCATTACGCTATGATAAATTTCGTACAAATCGAAGGATATATAGGGACTTTGGTGCTCTATTTACCCTAAATTGAACGAAAATATATATGAGAGCTATATCTAAATCTAAACCGGGTTTTCCCAATTTCAATAGGGTTCGTCCTTGGATCGAATAAAGAAGCTGTGCTAAATGTCATCCAATTCGAATCAAAAATGCGAACTGTATTTGTTAACAATTTAACATGGACAGACGGACATGCATAAATCGACTTAAATATGATTCTATACATATGCTCAAGAGGAACCATGTGTCTATCTCGTTTCCTTTTGCCTGTTGCAAACATATGCACAAAGACGTAATACCCTGTACCACAGTGTGGTGAAAGGTATAAAAATTCAAAGTCGGGTAAAGTGGGATCCAATATAAAATTTGGGGCCTTTTCAAGAGGACGAGTTCGAAACATGGGTGCATTGAATATGCGAGGAGGTATTCTATCGTCTACAAACTTGATATGCGAAATTACATAACAATACACGAAGTTACTCTATACACTGTCCTTCCGTCTATCTATACATGTTAACCCATTACAAACAAAGTACAGATCGCATTTATTATCCCAATTGAATGAAGTTTGGCTGAGATCACTTATTTGGCCCAAGGACGAACCCTCGCACGGTTTGTCCTTCACAAGCAAAATTAGGCATAATGTATGGAATTCAGCCTAGGACAGAGTATGTTAAGTTTCATTGAAACCAGAAATCAGATATAGATATAGCTCCCAAATATATTTTCTTCCGATTTTATGTAAATGATACACAAAACTCCCAAGGCTTGTCCGATTGAGACGAAGTTTTGGTAAGTTAGAGACAAAATTTTTGTTTGCGTACCGTATTGAGTATAAAACGATCTAATTGTCCGACTGCCATCACATTTTACACAGCGTAGCTAATTGAGCCTAAAAAGAGAGGTTTTATGTTTAGTTTGGTTCAGATTTAGGTATAGCTTCCATAAATATTTTTGACCAATTGTGCAACTAATAAACACCTAACGCTATATAAGTTCTGTGGTAACTGAAATCTGTAAGCCATCGGTCCATGTCTCTATCCCAAATACATTGTAATGCCATTAGTCGTATACCATGGTTCCAAAGAGCGACGGCGAATGGACAAACCTGGTCGCAGTGTTGCAGGGCCCGAATTTCGGTAAAATTTCCCAATGAAAAATATACTTGAACCTGAAAACATTCCACTTATGGAAGTTAAAAAAATATTGAAGAATATAGAAGAGCAGGAAAACTCTTGACATGCCACAAAAGTTTTAATATCACGGAATTGAATTGATTTAGATTCACTAAAAGGACACTTGTGTTAATGTGTGTGCCAGCTAAAAAGTTAGGATTTCTTTGAAATTGCCAGGAAGTAAGCTACATCATTTTCAAATATTTATTTTTTTTCTTTGACATATTACACTCATACGTATCCTTATTATTTTTTTACAACCCTTAAAACAATTTAACAAAGGGGAAAAATAAATATTCCCTTTACCAAAGCGCTAAACTTAGTTATTCCTCTTTATATCCTATATCATTTTTAAATAAAACAATCCCCATTTATGTATAGGCCTCAAATGGAAAATACGTTACGATTGTTTGTTTGATTACAGGCGAAAGAAAACGCCTTTTGCATGGTAAATTTTCTAAATGCACTAACATTTCCCAACACCACCCACCCCCGCCTCAAGGGACCAATGTTAGATGAACGGCAACAGATTTTATTAACAAGGCCCACAGCAGCCCTTACCATTGCCATTATGGCAGTCATTTAACTCTGCAGCTAATATGTATTGAAGTAACTTTATCCCTCACCACGGGCCACGAACAAACAATTGTACGAATGTTCGCTGGTAAATGAAAAATGTTGTGCAAGTTCTTCAAATAATATTAGTCTTGCTACAAAATTGTTCTTTTCCGTTTCTTCCTTTACATTCGTCATTCATTGGTAGTAACAATGTATGCGGCAGAAAACACATAGGCCGATTGGGCAAATATGTATGTATGCGTAAATAATTTATGATACACAGATTGTTTTTTGTGGCACCGAATATTTCGCAGCAACAAAAAAAAAAACAAATGTATTCACATAATGAACAGCAACTGAATATCACTGTAAATTTCTGAAATGAAAAATGTTTTCCGAACAGGCAAAGGAGAGCAGCAAATCAAGTGTATATTCAACAAGGATGGGATTTTTTGCACACTTTAACATGGAGGTATATTCAATTTTGATTAAATTGTTTAATATTTTTTATTTTAAATAATATAAGAATATAAATGAATAATCTCAGCAGTCAAACGTGGCCTAAATGGACAATTTTCTGTAAAGGAAGGTTTTTATCGTCTATCACAGCGACATACAGTCACCTTGGCGTGAAAAGCGGTTATATTCGCTTTTCACGCCAAGGTGACTGAATAAGGTGAATGGGTTAGATTTTTATTTGGGGATTACAGATAATTCTCTGCGATAAATTTGTATTAATATGACTGATAAGTGAGACTATAGCCTTTAAAATACTTAAAATTATAATATGAAGAGTTATGCCTAATTAAGGATCGATATAGCTCAATTTCGAAGCTAATATTAAAAAAAAAACCTTCACAACACTGTGGTACAGGGTGTTATGTCTTTGTGCATATGTTTGTAACAAGCAAAAGGAAATGAGATAGACACATGTTTCTGTTGAGAATATGAATATAATCACTTCTGAGTCGATTATTGCATGTTCGTCCGCCTGTATGCCAATGTTAAATTGTAACCAAGATACAGGTCGCATTTATGATCCAAATTGGAAAATTTTGGCACAGCTCATTTATTTGGCCTTAGGACGAACCTAATTGAAAATGGGAAAATCGGTCCAGATTTAGATATAGCTTCCATACATAGTTTCGTCACATTTTAGGTAAATAATGCAACAAAGACCCAAATTTAAGCCTAAATGCGGGCCGATATAGTCATTCTCAAACGTGATCTACTAATTATTTATCTCTATATCCTCCAAAGGATGAACGATTATAACATATAGATAAATCGACTTAAAATTTCATACTATGTAGGGTATGAACGGACAATTTCGAGTAAAGCATATCCCCCAGATTATGTTGGAATACGGGTATGTGGAGGTAACCCCTAAAGCCGGAACAAATCGATTAACTATTTTAATATAAACTAGTAAAGGAAGGATCAAAAGTCGGACGGGGCCGACTATATGATACCTTAACCACTTTGGGTACCAATCTGAAAATTATTATTATTATTAAAAATTGAATGTCAATCATCGAGCAAAATATGTAAAAGATCTATATATAAATGGAGCTATTTGGGCAACCGTGGCATCCACAATTTGCTATGCTGCAACACAGTGCGCTATCCAAAATTTATCGCGACACAAAATCCAATTCAAAACTTGGCATGCATCAATCTAGACATAAATAGGTAAAATTTTGTCTCAATCGGCCAAACATCGATAGTATGGTGCACCGCACACATAAAATTGGAGGAAACTATATATGGGAGCTATATGTAAATTTGAACCGATTTCAACAAACCTTGGTATGTATCAATCTAGACCTTATTCAGTACTCTGTTCAAAATTTTGTCTCAATCGGGCAAATATTGGGAGATTGGTGAACCATTTATCTAAATAGGACGAAACTATATATGGAAGCGATATCTAAATCTGAACCGATTTTCTCCAATTTCAATAGGGTTCGTCCGTGGGCCAAGTATGTGTCTTGGCTATCTCGTGTCCTTTTGCCTGTTACAAACATATGCACAAGGACGTAATACCCTGTAACAAAGTGTGGTGAAGGGTAAAAAAGGGGGTTATATGCGGACTATCCCTAAAAGCGGGCGAATATTAATGATGATGATAATTTTGTTAGGGATTTGTTATTTGTTGTTGAATTTGTTACATTATACGACTATAAAATAACAAATTACAGCAAATTCGGTTTAAAACTGTGCTCAAGATCCCCAAAATACCGAAAATTAGAGGCTTATATGGGGGCTACCGGAAAAAATGGACCTATATATATATATATATATATATTTTGTGGAGAGATTTGCTACCTATTAGGAACTAAAAATACAAAATTACGGCCAATTCGGTGGAAAAATCCAAAAATCCAATCCCCGCAAAAACTGAAAATTGGGGGTGCCCTTGCATGGCGCTACCAGAAAAAGTGGATATTTATAATTTTTTGTTGGGAAATTTGGTACCCAATGTAATAAATTTCAGCAAATTCGGTTGAAAACGCGCCCAAGAACCCCAAAATACTAAAAATTCGTATGGTATGTTTAAACGTGGAACGATATAGCCCAAAATTATAAATATCCAGAAAAAGTGGATATTTATAATTTTTTGTGGGGTAATTTGGTACCCAATGTAATAAATTTCTGCGAATTCGATTGAAAACGCGCTCAAGAACCCTAAAATACTAAAAATTGGTATGGTATGTCTAAACGTGGAGCGATATAGCCCATCTACGAACTTGACCTGCCTGCAGACGACCCTATGCAAAATTTTGGCTATCTATCTCAATTCATTTAGAGGCTACAGTGATTACAATACAGACGGACAGACTGACATACTTAAATCGTCATAGAATTTTACGCTGATCAAGAATATATATATACATTATAGGTTCGGAAATGATTATTTCGGTGCTTTAGTAGCTTTGTTTTTTTATCATATGTTTTTAGAAAACTAGTTCCACACCCCAACAGTACATTACATTCCTGGCCGAATCAGAAACACCTCAACAGTGATATTAACTCCAAATTTCAGGATCAGTTCACCCAAAATTCAAATTATATCAAATGTTGTACACATAAGTAAAAATTTCTGAAACTATCTACATATCTCAATTCTACGCTCCAAAAGCAATCTTTATTCCGTATTTCAGAATTCCAGCTTCATCGATTTACCTAAATACAAATTGTATCAAATTCAATACCATTTAGTACCCATAAGTACGAATTTCCAAAACTTCCTTCATACTACAAAACTACACATCAACATTAATTCTTACTCCAAATTTCAGCATTCCACTTCGATAGGTTCACCCAATATTCAAATTGTAGCATTTAGTACTTTTCGTACACATAAGTAAACAATGTCCAAAACTACCTACATATCCCAATCCAAATTTAGTAAAATTTGCTAGGAATATCCAAAACTACCTATATCATACAATCAACAGAAATATAATTTTAAGATTTCAGGATTCCAGCTATATCAGTTATCCGAAATTGGTACCAAATATAGTATCATATAATACCCATAAGTACAGGTCTCCTAAACTACATCCATATCGCAATCCAACAATAATCTTATTTCCAACTTCCAGTGTTCACCCAAATCTAAATTATACAAAATATAGTATAATTTAAGAATAATAAAGTTTCTAAAACTACCTACATATCCCCATCCTACACTCCGACGTTCCTCCAAATAAAAATTGTATCAAATACTTCCAGATGGATTACTGTGCTACCATCACTGTTCTATAATGCCATACAATTTGTAGACATTTCTACAGGAAAATTCTCTATACAGACCTAAAGACTAAACATAAAAAAATACGTTTAAACATCAACAACATTTTACTAAGTAGCTTAGGAGAAAATGCTGCCAACAACCGCAATGTCCAAACGAAATTACGTGCCACGAATTTTCAAAACAAACCACCGTACAGCTTACAGCTGAACATTATTAAATAATTATTTTGTTAACATTTATTAGAAGATATCCCCCACCAACACCACAATACATTGCCAATGAAGCAAAAAAGAAAATAAGTAAAATTGAGCGAGAGTGTTAGTGAGAGGGGGAGGAGAAAGTAATCACATTGCGGTCGACGGTGCGTATGATTTATTGTTTAATGTTTTCCACCATCCAAGTATTGTAGGTCATACGCCACCATGCTTGCTTTGATGGTTTGTCATTTAAAATATGTATAACCAAGGTTTGACACCAGGTACCACAACCAAAAGGCAAACCCCTCAAGAAATATGGTTGCTTCGTTAGTTAAAAAGGAATAGGAAAAAGTTTATAAATTAACTCAGCTAATTTTGTGTTCAGAACAGCATCAGGTGATATTCAGTTACAGTCATTAGGAAAATTGAGTGAAATATATCTTCACAACTATACACATTATCTTGGAAACTAATATAATATTCTGAGCAAAGTTAAAATTAATAGTTTTCTTTAAATAAAAGGATAATAAAATGCAACACTTACATATAGTTAGATAAAATGAAAAAAAGGCGTACCTAACAAAATATTGAAAATTGAGTTTTTGAATGAATAAATGTAAATGTGGGTTTATTTAATAGCTACAAAAAGGCGTATGTGACTAAAAAAATATGAATGCCTTTAAACAAAATAACGTCACATGCAATCTATTTTAATACCAAAACGTGGACCTATACAAACATTTCTACAAATATATTATGTAAACCATAATGTACTGATAACGCATTGTAGAGAATACTGTAATTTAGATTATAAAGTTATATGGGCAATGCCTAAAGGGAGGCCAATATTGATTAGATAGTGTAGGAAGTAGCGAATATTTGGGGACATCATAATATGAGGGCTATGCCTAACCAATGACCGATAAATGCTATTTTAAAACCAATTTTCAATAATTTTTTTCTATCAATTCTTTCCTTCAGGAGGAATCATTATATGGAGGAGATGCCTAAATGTCTGTCGATATATTACATTATTGTCAGGTTTGAGTTTATTTCCACGATATCTTTAGAAGGGGGATGATTACAACAAATGGCTTAATCGTCTTTGTAGGGTAAAAATTGACTATTCCCAGTAACGACTACACCCCATATTATGGCAGAATAGAATGGGGACACAACCACAACACACGGAACCAATCAGATGACTATTTTAATATAAAAAGGGGGTTATATGGGAACTGAAAAAGGGGAGAATATTAATAATTTTTGGCGGGGAAATTTGCTACCATATACGACTACAAAACGCCAAATTTTCAGCGAATTCGGTTAAAAAACGCGCTAAAGAACCTCAAAATATCGAAAATTTGGGGTACCCTTATATGGGGGCTGTCCGAAAAAATGGACCTATATTTATAATTTTTAGTGGGGAGATTTGTTGCCCAATAAGAACTCAAAGAACTAAATTACAGCTACTTCGGGCGAAAAAATTGGATAAACACCCCCCCCCCCCAAAAAAAAACTGAAAATTGGGAAGCACCGTTATATAGGGGCTACCAGAAAAAGTGGACGTATATTTATAATTTGATGTGGAGACATTTGGTATCCAATAAGAACCTATTGTACCAAATTTGAGCGAATTCGGTTGAAAAACGCGCCCTTATATGGGAGCCAAACGTGGACCGATATAGCACATCATCGAACTTGGCCTGCCAGCAGACAAAACACTGTATGCAAAATATTGGCGTTCTATCTCAATTCGTTTAGACGCTACAGTGATTACAACAGACAGATCGTCATAGCTGATCAAGAATATATATATATATATACTTTATAGGGTCGGAAATGATTATTTCGATGTGTTACAAACGGAAAAACAGAACCAATATACCCTCTATACTATGGTGGAGGGTATAAAAATGGGGAAGATCTTCACCAATTGGTTTTATCCTAGTTCATACGGTAGCTATACACTCACAGAGAAACGTGTAAAAATTTGGAATCGATTGGGTTATTAGTTTTTGAGTTACCGTGCCCGCCATTCGCAAAACAATGTTTGGAGAAAAACGCGTTTCAAGAGTTCTTGAGATTTTCACTTGAAATTTTGTAGGGACATTCTTAAATTAGGTTAGATTCGAATTAAATCAATTTTTTTAATCCCGAGGTCCCCATTAGTCTCTTTAGACATATATTAATACCTCTGACTTTATATAATCATGTTTGAGTGCTCAACAATACAGCGTTCTACTAGTGGCTTACATGGCACTCAAATAAAACTCAAGTAAAACGTTCAAAAATTAGGAATCAGATTATCGTCGACAACATAGAGCCAAACAATATTTCCAAGTTGTCTTCAAATCTTATAGGCAAAGATACGATGTCACGAAATATTGTAATAGCTGCCTGGAGTGGCCCAAAACCTCTGTCAGTACATCATATAATTCATAAAGATATGATTCTATTAGATCAAATAATGTATATGTTCAATTTTGGCATATGATCCAACTGGTGTCATTTAATTCAAAGCAAATATAAATGAACCCTACAAACAGCCTCTACAAAGAATTTCTATGACAATATTCCATTTCAAAAGTAGTTTTAAAATGTAATTTAATTAATAAATTAAATAAAAATAATTAATAAAAATCTATAACTGAACTAAATTGTGAATATATGTAAAAAAAAGTCCTATACAATTTTTCTTTTACCAATCATATGATAAGAGATACTAAAATTTGTTTGCATAAAATCGGTTTAATCGACATACTTTGACAATTGCAATTAATTTATATGTGAAATTCCAATTTTCCTGTCAATGAAATAAAGCAAATTAATTGAAAATTTTGCAACTCATCTTGAAATTTTGTGTGTTACTTTGAAATATACGCAGCAGATAGATGTGGGAATTGATCGACATTTTGGTAGTTAGAATCGGCAGAGAATACATAAACTAAGTAAATCAAGCAATGCCAACGTCTATATTTTGGGTAAGCACAACTGAATTTCTAAATAATTATATATAAGATGTCAATTTGAATACAGGTTTATCAATTCTTTCCAGATGTATATATGGGAAATTACAACATTCCTTTAAAATTTCATAAAAAAAAATTAAAAAAAAATTTGCGAGCACATTCATAATTTTTGGTACAGAGTTCAAAGAAAAAATATGCTGAGTCAAAATCTGTTCGCAAATTCGGATGATGCGCACAAAAATTATAGCAGTTTTAAATCTTGTATTTCAAATATAAATGGAATTAATTCCTATTTGTTGTAATTCGCGAATTTTTTCACAAATGGATAAACACATTTGCTTTCTTCTAGTCAAATCACATTGAAATACGGTTTAATAGTCGCGAAAACCAAATAAAAGCTTGAAAATATCTGAAAACAAAATACATTAATTTTTAAATGATCAACATTAAAAAGCATGCAGTTCGCGTATTCGTTGAAATCAGTTGATGCGCATGCGGTTTTCGTATAAACCGAATAAATCTCTTCCAATAAATATGCATTTTTCGAGGTTTCATTTAGCGGCAAAAGTGTGCCGCTCGATGCACTTTACTATACAAAAACCCTAAAAATGACTAAAAATGGCGCAACGTGCATACGATTTTTATGCGCATCCTCTGAAAATACACAAAAGGACACCTATTTTAAAAGGATCGGTGAAGGACCACGGATGTGCCTCCACAATCGATTTTGGATAAAATACGCATATATTATTTTCACACAGATTCGCGAATATGATAACACAAGAATGAATGTATGTGAAATCAATTCGAAGAAAAACGCGATTATATACGCGAACTTGTCAAAATATGTTTTTTGCAGTTTTTCCCACATTCAAGGTACCTATATCCGCTGCTTTATTGGGCGGAATTGAACATGGATTGGCTCATTAGATCCAGCACGTAAAAAACTAAAATCACGTGGGGTTCCACGAAATTTGAATGGACTTTCTTAATTTTAGACTCAAAAACTATGTTTTTTATAAAAATGTACGCACCAAATTTTCGTATTTGACGCTACGGTGAGCACATTCATGAGATATACACAAAACGAGGCAAACTCACGAGTTCTACAATCCTATAATGAGTTTAGTCCATTATCTGGATCCACCTCCTAAATTTAAAAAATACCGAAAATCCGGCTACAAAACATCAGAATCCGTTTTGGGAGGATGCAGTGATTATATAAAAAAAATCATACATTAAAGCCATATTGTCCATGTTGTATTCTGCAACTTAGTCACTGATCACATGTGCGTGCGTTGTGTAGTTTAGCCACAAATCAGGAAGGAACACAAAAAAACTCGTTGGCTTCAACACATTTTTTTACATTATCACCATCACAGCTTCCATGCAACTTATTATTTATTATATATTATTACCAATATTTTAAGATTTTGACAAGAACACTTCATTTTATAGAAATGAATTTAAATTATATGCAATATGCTCATATTTCGCGAGTTATAACCTTGCAAACCTCAGTTTCAAGGAATTTAAAAGATTTTTGTAATTTCCCATATATGGGAGCTATTTTTAAATCTGAACCGATTTATACACACATCATTCTAGACCTTCTTCATTACGCTGTGCCAAATTTCGTGCAAATCGAAAGATATATAGATACTTTGGTGCACCATTTACCTTAAATCGGACGAGAATATATAGGGGAGCTATATCTAAATCTGAACCGATTTTTCCCAATTTCAATAGGTTTCGTCCTTGTGCCAAACAAATCAGCTGTGCCAAATTTCATCCAATTCGGATCATAAATGCGACCTGTACAATTTAACATGGACAGACGGACGGACATGCATAAATCGACTCAGAAAGTGATTCTATGCATATTCTCAAAAGGAACTATGGGTCTATCTCTATCTTTATTTTTATACCCTACACAACTATGTTGTCAGGGTATTATAGCTTTGTGCAGTCCCAAGAGTTTGTAACACCGCGAAATATTGGTCCTAGACCCACCTTTAAGTATACCGATCGTCATATCTCGACTAGCTGAGTCGATCTAGACATGTGTGTCCGTCCGTCCGTCTGTCCATTATAATTTGTAAACACGATACAGGCCACAGTTATGGACCAATCTTCACGAAATTTTGCATGTAGGACAGGAAGACCCCTATTGCTTTTGGTGAAGATCTTTCAATATGTAGGGGATGAAATTAACCAAATACTTAATTTTTGTCGGTTTTTCTGGTCGCTCCAGAGGCCGCAATTATGGCCCAAACATCGCGAATTTTTGCATGGAAAAGGGGATCGGGCCAAAGAATAAGCATGTCTGTTTTGATAAAGATCGGTCAATATTTAGCGGGTCAAATGGACCCTGACATTTATGTGAAAAATGACAAAATTTGTATTCTATAGCGTATATATTTACTCCTGAAGCACATAGACCCAAGAAGGTGATAGTATAACCAAGAGGAGCGGTTCACCTTTAAATTGATACCAATTATATGGTCGTATGTACTCCGATGTGGGAGTTACACGTAAATATTTTCAGGAGCTTACGTATTCATATATTATTTAGTAATATATTAGCACAACAGAAGAGGAAATATAGAGCTCACCGCTTTGAAATTTTTCTTGAGGATCCAGGTATGGTCAAGGACAACGCCTATAATTTTCTGTGATGATCAGATTAAAATTTTGGAATGAAGTGGACCCAAAACTAATTTTTTTGTATTTTTTCAAGTCAAGCTATAGGCCACAAGCCGAAAATCACAACACACGGTGAAGTGAATCTGGACAAGTAATTAGAAGGGCTGTACAGAATATTGGGATATTCGGAAAATATGTCCGTGTAAGGAAGATATGCTTTTGATCTCTAATCGGCCAAGAGGGTGCAAATATCACTAAATATTGACCGAGTTCGAAATAAACATACGCAAAAGTTAGAGTTCCGTGGTAGTTGTGTAGGGTATCATATGGTCGGCCCCGTCCGACCATATATATATATATATATATATATATATCCAAAATAGCCCGACAACAATAAATTTTTGGACAGCCTACAATGGTGTATTAAATTTGCTTAAGGGAACCAAAAAATGGTGGACCTTTAAAAAACTATTTTTGAAAAATCGCCTAGTTCATACGATAGGGTTATTGGGTTATTAGTTTTTGAGTTATCGTGCCCGCCATATTGATTCAAGAAAAATGTGTTTAAAGTTTGAGAGCAAGAGTGATCATGCTGACACAATAAATCGACTATATCTTGAAGAGTTCTTGAGATTTTGACTTGAGAATGGGGGGCCCCTTAAATTAGTTTAAGATTTCAATATTTCACCCATATATATTCCTTCTATATTGGACATGGCGTCATAGCTTCGTTTTAACTGCAACAGATTTTCTTCACATATTTCATCCCAAATTGTGTTGGAATATGAGCATAACTTGGCCACCGAATGAATGAAAACCCTGTCAAAGAAGATATTTCTTGTCAAACTATTAATAGGAACTTATCACAAAATTTTCAACAACTTTGCCGCAACAACTATACGATGTAAAGATGTTAACATTTTGTAAGCTGTTTTACGGACAAATCACACATTTCGCCGAAGAAGCTTAACGCTCATAAATTAGGGAGAAAAAACTTTAAAGATTTTTATATGACTTAGTACTACAATAACAACAACGACAACAACAGAAACCCCAATACAATGTCATAACTTTGATTATGGAGAATCCATAGGAGAATTTGCTGAACTTTGTGGCCCCTAGCTTGTTGTTTTCTTTGCAGCTTTTATTCACATCCATTGTTGTTATTCGATGCTGTTGTTTTGCCTTTTTTGCTCTGGATATCAAAAGTCATACTTCTTACATGGCAACCGGGCCAGAAAAAAGGGGCCAAACTACACCACACCGAATAGAGAAGATTAAAATAAACGAAATGACATCTTAGAAATTTACCCAGCGTTTGATACGATTACAGAAAAAATTCGCATAAAACAAAAATGCCAAGGGACTTAGGCTGGGACGACGTTGGTCGTGATGATGATGACGACGACGACGACGACAAGACCCTAATAGTCAAATTCGTTAAAACCAAGCAATGCAAAATAAAATAAAGGCAAAGAGCATAAAAAATGAAGAAACAAAAAGTTTACATAGATTTCTTTGGAGAACAAAAACTGGAGTGGTTGGCTAAGGAAACTAGATTTTTGTTTTTCATTGCTAAAATCAAGGGGTCCTGATGCTTGTTGAACACACACACACACACATACTCAATTCCCCAACATCAAATGGGGAGAAACAATGAATTTTATAACGCAGTGCCGTACAATTTGTCAAAATATCCCCTGAGTCACATTGAATACATCAACGGCCATGTTAAGAGCGTAACAACGTTCCAGGATCAATGTTTGTTTTGTTGTTGATGCTGCCGTTGCTGCTTATGTTGTTGCTGTTCGTTTGATGGTATGTGTATTTAAGACCTTTTTGATATTAAAGCCTGTTTAGGGTGGATGGATGCGTCCTAATGTGTGTTTGCGTGTTTGAAGTGTGTATTTGCATTTGATTGTAAACACATTCATCAAAATATACAATCTGTACGGAAAAAATGTCACCACGTTACACAGGTGACTGGGATTTTGTGATAAGCTTGAAAGATAAGCAGGCAGAAGAAAACAAAACAAAATAGAACAGGTAGGATGTTATGCCCTGCGTATTTATTTGCATACCAACGGCTATTCTAAGTTAAAAACAACAAGATTCTTTTTTGTTGATTTGTTTTTTTTTTTTGCGTACTGCAGTAAAGGGGAGTAAGTCAGAATTTAAATTAGAAAAAATGTCTGTCATCAGCAAATCTTGTTAATTGAGAAATTTTAATTTTAAATTTCAACGCAAAGGGTATGGTCTGCTTATCAGAGATCCTCTTCTGTCGAAGACAGAATACTAATTTGGTTTTTCACGAAGTTTGCACCTAAAATTCCATAAAATTATTTTATATTCTATATATACAATGAAATCAAGATAGAGATCAATATCCTGATATTAGTTCGTTCGCATTTGACGCAAGTACATTGTACACTGTCAACTATTTTTGTAATGGTCCCCGATTTTTATACAATTTTTCTTCAGCGATGAAGTTAATTAACAACATTTTCGTATTAGGGGTTCTGAGAATCCTTAAGTAATTTCTGGATGTAATGGCCATCCAAAAAAGTCACTGTTGGGTGCGCTCTTTGGTCAGAAGGGGCCATGCGAAAGACCGGGTTTAAACCTTCAACACCTGAGCACGTAAAAACAAACACTCGTCAAACAAAAATACTCAGTTTAAAAACCAGTAAAGAAACTTCAAAAGAAGGACGGGCCGGACTATATGATAGCCTTCAGCACATTGGGTCTATGAAGCTGCTACGTAAAATATACTGTCGATAGAACTGGCATACCATCTTTAGAGGACCATCAACATGGAATCGGACTAAAATAAATATGTGATATACACGTCATTCTGAACTCTATGCAAAATGTCGTGTAAATCGTGCAGACTTAGGGTCTAGGCTATACCATTGGTATGTAATCGAGCAGAACTATGTATGAGAGCGATATGTAAATCTGCACCTATTTAAACCAAATTTTATAGCAAAGCGTGTAGACAAAGATTTTATCTGAATCGAATAAACATTGGATATTCAAGACACAATATTCTGAAATCGAATGGAAATATATAGGAACTAAATCCCGTATTAAATAAAAATTAAAAAACTTCATTGTAGACACAACTAGTCACTCTGTATTCGTTCGATTTTTATCAAATGGTGCACCAAAGAATCAAATTTATGTCGATTGACACAAAATTTTACAAAACTTACTGAAGTCAGAATAGCCTAACGTATGCCGAGTTTTATTGAAATTGGTTCAGATTTAGATATAGCTCTCATATGTATTTTCGTCTGATGTTGCATCAAAGAGTCAAATTTAGGCCGATTGACACAACATTTTGCAAAACGTACTGAAGCAGGGTGCGAAGATTGATAAAAATACGCGGCTTAACTCGAGTTTAGTAAAAACGATCAGATTTTTCTGAAATTTTTTCCAAAGGTAGGTATAGGAGTTGATGCAAATGTGGTATACCCATTTGTTTTTAGATTGCCAAATTTTTATTTTTTATCCGATTAAATTGAAAATTTACACTTAACATGCTACATGTGTTGTCTTCCCATGTATCAATTTGAAAATAATATTATTCTAACAATTTAAGAGATATTTGAGAAAATATTTGAAATCCCATAAAAAGTGATTTTTAAAAAAGTGCAGGTAATGTGGTATACCACATGATGTTAATGTGGTATAGTATAATTTTCACTTCCAATTGATATCTTATATAATTTATCGTTTTTAATGAATGCGAATTAGCTCGAGATTTATGTCTGTTAAGATTTTTAACGGATACGTTGAGTGCAACTTTAATTTTTATTATATAATAATGTCCACACATGGCAATATTTAATTTTTGTATGGAGAAGTTGTTAAAGCTCATAGCCTTTGTTTTTCATCCCTGTGACTCATGGTAGACTCTCGTAGAGTACAAATGTTTCACATAGTAATGAGATTTTGTATAGTGCTGGCCTTTTTTCATGCAGAATCAAGGTATACCACATTACCTACACTTGTGTTTACTGAAGAAATGTCTAGTTTTTTTTTCCAAATTGGTGATTATGTGGTGCAATCGCGCATATTATTTGATTTTTAGTTCATACTGATTATTTTAATGCTTTAGTAATAAGGATTAAAGTACATCCGTAAAACAAAAAATTATTTTTAAACTTCAACTGAAAAAAAGTCAATTTCATGAAAAATTTTATTTTTGGTACTGATTCTCAACGTGATTTAAATAAATTAAACAGGTCATTGCTATCTTATTTTTTTGAGAACAGCAAACTATAGAAAATGTTTTAGTGATTCTAAAATTTTATTCTAAAATTTTCAGTTTACATATAAAAACCCGTTTGGTACGGGTACCCGGTTATATCCGGTTCTGGTATCATTTTAAAGGTTATAAAAATAGCTTTCCATTGAGTGGTAATACGATGGGGTTACTATGAACCACAAGTTTTATTGAAATTGGTTCAGATTTAGATATAGCTCCAATATAGTTTGTCCGTTTGCCAATTGGCACGAAATTTTACACAAGGTACTAACGATAGTTGCACCAAATTTCAGCGAATTCGCTTGAATATCGCTCAAAAACCCCAATTGGGGGTACCCTTATATGGGGGCTATGCCTAAACGTGGACCGATATAGCTCATCTCCGAACTTGACTTGTCTGCAGACAAAAGACAACCCTATGCCAAATTTTGGCGACCTGTTTCAATTTATTTAGAGGCTAGAGTGATTAGAACAGACAGAATTTTACGCTGATCGAGAATATATAATATATACTTTATAAGGTCGGAAATGATTATTTCGATTGGGTAAAATACGAAAAACAAACTTAATGTACCCTTCCATATTATGGTGGAGGGTGTAAAAAGATACAGATGTACACGGTTAGAATATAGCCTAAGGGACTTCTCGCCGTGGGTGTAGTGGTTGGGGGAGATCAAGTAATAAACTCTATAAACAACAAAATTACCTTTGTGTTTTGTGGTGGCGACAGAGACCTGTTAGTAATAACGGTTGTCGATTGTCGTTTACAAATACATTTACATATTCCAGTGGGAGAAAATGTCCAACAAGGAGAGCAGAACCACAACAACCACCGCTCAGTGGCATCTGCATCCTACGACCTCCGCTGAGGGAACTTACCGAGGAGATGCCCTTGGTGTCAATCAGCAGACGTGGTTGACTGAGCTCAGGATGTTGAATTAGAACTTATTTATATATGTATCATATAGTCGTCCCAATCCGACTTTACCAATTTCCTTATTAGTTGGTATTGAAACTAAGCTAGTCCCATTTTATATATTTTGAAGATTTTAGCTTTCTATTTAAGACGTCTTTCTTTTGACTTTATTCAGAATATTCTGAAAATATAAACTTGAACAATAAAAATATTTTAAAAAAGCATTATCACTCTAAGCCATTTACCATTCAAGTTTTTATACTCGTTTTTTTTATCAACTTTTGTGTCATCATCGTCGTCACATCAAAGCATGACATTTTTATCTAACACTGAAGCAGTTGGCAGCAGTTCAAACAACAGCCAGGATTTATTTGCCCCATAAATATTAGTGTGATATATAAATGTACTTAAATAGAACACGCATACATCCACATTTCAAGTATTTGAACTAGGCATTTGTTTGCAACTCAATCACTTGTACACCCACTCACACATACACACATATAGATATATGTGTGCGCCGGTCGTTCGTTTCATACACGTATTACCAAGCAACCCACAGATACAGACGACACTTCTACACCCACTCACAAAATCATTCATCCAGACAGCCTCGTTTTTGTTGAACTCTTTTTTGTTGGCAAATGATGGATGGTAATGAAGTTTTTTTCTTCAACTTTTTTCGTTTGTTTGGTTCAAAACTTTTACAGTAATTTGTGGAAACAAAATCCATATTTTGAAGAAGACAAACCAAACAAAAAATTAAATATGAAACTGTCTGCCCACAGTGTCTGCTCTTCATTGTCAAAAAAGTTGTTCAGAAAAAAATACACAGATAATTTTATTTTTCAAAATTTAAAAACAATATTGTAACACGCCGAAATATTAACCATTCTCATTTCGAGGTTTTTGAACCACATTTTTCATTTGAAATGACAGTTATTGCGAATCGACTGCAATTTAATAGTTGAGTGTCGAAGAAAACTGGTGTAGAAAGTTCCACATACCGAAAATTAATCGGCGCAATGGTATGGGGTCAATTTTAAATTAAATTCTATTGAAAAATTTCTGGAAAGAAGTCATTTTTATGATATTTTTTTCTTAAATGCCGAATTTTATATATGGGACCTTTATAACAAATTGCAGCC
Source organism: Musca vetustissima (assembly GCF_032173495.1). Taxonomy (NCBI): domain Eukaryota; kingdom Metazoa; phylum Arthropoda; class Insecta; order Diptera; family Muscidae; genus Musca; species Musca vetustissima. The sequence goes on from NW_026886197.1 coordinate 33,142, forward strand.
ACATCGGGTGAAAAATGCCGCTAAAGCCTATAACATACCGAATAAGGGTCGGCACAGTTATATAGATAGACAGAGACAAACAATTCTAAACCCTATGAAAAATTGCATGTCAATTGGGCAGACTTCAGTTCTTTGGTGTACCATTGGTATAAAATCGAGCAATATTATGTATAGGAGCTATATGTAAATTTTAACGTATTTAACGTATTTAATATGCAGATAGTAGATATATATTATTTGCATTTCATATGTCAAGACCTGATTATGGACGACACACATCAAAAGAAAAATCAAAAAAATTAAACATTTTGGTAAAGTTATAAGCTCTTAAATATAGAGAAGAGGGTAAATTTGTGTACAGTACTAATTTGTGTATACAGTCCAAATTATTTAAATCAGAATTCAGAATTATTTTTGATTCTTGTAAAAAAGAATATAGAGAATAATTTTCTTGTCGATTTTGCGTTTGGTTTTCCTGATATGGGACTTTTATTTTTCTAAAAGAATGTACTGTATCTTCCGAATGCAAGCATATAGCAATGTCAAATTTTGTGCATATCCTATTTAGGATAATTGCATTAAATCTGTGAACAGGAAATTGTTCTATGATTTCGGAAAAAATAGGGCTCAATGGGTTAAAGGACCATTTGGAATGCTGCAGTTCAGTGCGCTTCTGTTATTCTAGGTTCGATTTGGTAATTTGTGCACAAATTCGTTAAAATCGAACAAATCTTAGTTATTGGGATTAGATGATGATTTAGATGAAATCACATGAAAATATTAATGTGAACCTAATTCAGTACGAGGTGCAAACATCGATCGGACAAATGTTGGAAGTTTGGCGCACAAATATATATATATATATATATATATATCGGTCAAACCTTAGCAGTTTGGTCACCAATTACGTAAAATCGGACGAAACTATACATGGGAGCCATATTTAGATTTGATCCGATTCCAACAAAACTTCACATACATTAATCAGGAACTAATTCAGGACCTTGTGCGAAATATTATATCGATCGGACAAACCTTGGGGTTTTGGTGCACAATTTTCATAAATATTATATAAAATTATTATAAAACTAGCGGGCCCGGCAAACGTTGTTTTGCCTAGCAATATTGTTGATGTATAATTTTCGGCATTTTAGATTTGTTTTATAACATACACCATAAAGCTAAGTGTTCAGATTTTTGCAATATGTTGGTATTTATCAGATCACACATAAAGTAATGTTACAGTACTGAATATCTACAATGTAATGTTTATTATGGAGTCTTGTTGCTATTTTTGCCTCTAAAGTTTCGGTGGATATAAGTTTATTGATATTTGAATTCGTGGAAAAAGTCGGATTTAATTACATTTTCCCAATATATTTATAAGACTTCTTCATCTTTAGGATTTGGGCACGTTTGTCAATCAGCTGTGATGAATCCTAATAATAATTATCAATAATAGTTGACCTTTGTGGGGTAGTCCCCATACGGTACCTACAATATTCGTTATTTTTGGGAGTTTGGTCACGTGTTTCAACTACATTGGCTGTAACTTTATATTTTAGAAGATCATAGAGTACAAAATCTCCTCACCAAAAATTTACAATATCGGTCCAAGTAGCACTATATAATGGTAATTACTGATGTGGTGTAAAATCTTCCTACAAAGAAACTATAATATATCCATTCTCATTGTAGCAGCTGTAATATGTCATTCCGGAATATTTGGGTGTAAGATATATTTTTGCGAAAAATTATATATTTAGGTCCAAGTTTTTATATAGTTTCCATATGCAGATCCGGCCCCATTTTCGGTATTTAAATATAGACATAATTTTCTCATAGAGTTGGTTATAATTAGACGTAAAGGATTTATGTGAATAAATAACCTAACCACAGAAATTATGCAGTATAGCTTAACGTTTTAAAAAGAAGTCATAAACATTCACGTTAAATTTTCGGCATGTTAAAGTTCTTACTCCCGTTTTCCAACCTGAGTCTTATCGGTAGTTGACATATTGAGGTATTTGTAATTTTATAGTCACATGTTCAACCTTGGCTGTTTTAACATATTACTGTTGTTCTCTTTCCAGTTGAGCTTAATGATAGATTTTTGCAACTAATATATCTCGTATATTATTTTTCTCTGTGATACACATTTTTGATTTCGGATATATGCGATGTGTTATGTTTATAAGTTCAAAGATATTGGCAAACGATTAGGCATAACCACCATATAATGGTACCACTTGATTTGGTACATTAAGGAACAACGTGATCCTATGGAACTATTATTTTTATTATTTTCAAACAAAATAATCTGGGCTATTGTTCTTATAATCAGATTTCTCTGAATAGACACGAACTCCATTAAGAATGTCTTCTGATTTTCCATTCTTGCATTTGGCCCAAAATTTACGTGCATTCTATGGAAACCTTGTGCATACAATGATCGCGTATAAATTCAATGATATATTTTTAAATTTCTTTTTTGTATTCTCACATAAAATAATTTCAATACTATGTCAATCCAATTGAAAAAAAGTTTTGAATTTTTTTCAATAAGTGACAAATGTAGGCTTAAAGGAATGATACGGTATCAATTTTCGCCCAAAATATCGCAAAATAACAACTACGACGTGGTGCTATCAATATAGCTCGATACTAAATTCGTGGAAATGCAAATAGGCTGCATAATATATTTTGCAAAATTTTTCGCGGTTTTCCATTTTTTCTCACCTTTTAAACCTTCCCTGGACCTCCACGAACATTTCAAGACTAAGATAAGAAAAATTCGTTCAGACGTTCTCGAGTTTTAGCGAGACTAACGAACAGCAATTCATTTTTATATATATTTATTATATAGATATATATATATATGAGAGCTATATCTAAATCTGAACCGATTTTCTCCCATTTCGATAGCGTTCATCCTTAGGCGAAATAGGTGACTAATTCGGATCAGAAATTCGCCTGTACTCACTAAAATACATTGACGGGCGGATGAATAAACGGACATGCATAAATCGGCTCAGAAAGCGATTCTATGCATATTCTCAAAAGAAACCATGGGTCTATCTCGATTCATTTTGTCTGTTACAAGCATACACAATACCATATACCGCAGTGGTGTGAATATAAAATTGGGGTCTTAGGCAAACGGAGTGACAAATTTATTACCACAAGCTGTGTGGCGTTTACACATGCTACATATCGGTCCAGATTTCTAAGATATAACGAAATACGACGTTTAGTATTTCTTATGCCAAGTGGATAAAAAATGTATTCTTAGTGGGTACAAGTCTATGTTTTTGTTATATTCTATATTTAACACAATAATGAAAATGTGAATAATTTTTATCACCAATACATGGTTACTTGAAGCATCTTCTGGCGATGAACATCGATGACCACTCATTATTTTAGTACTGTAGATGATGATCAAGTTTCTCCAGTCAATTCCACGCTGTGAGAGATTGCAGCCTCGTTAAGCGATCATTTGTTTCGAAGTGTTATTTTTATACCCTTCACCATACTGTGGTACAGGATATTATGTTTTTGTGCATATGTTTGTAACAGGCAAAAATAATCGAGATAGACCCAGGGTATTATGTCTTTGTGCATATGTTCCGTCCGTCCGTCTGTCCATGTTAAATTGTAAACAAAGTACAGGTCGCATTTATGATCCGAATTGGATGAAATTTGGCACAGCTCATTTGTTTGGCCCAAGGACGAACCCTATAGAAATTGGGAAAAATCGGTCCAGATCTAGATATAGCTCCCATATATATTTTCGTCCGATTTAAGGTAAATGAGGTACCAACGTCCCTCAATATCTTTCGATTTGCACGAAATTTGGTACAGCCTTCTGAATTAGGTCTAGAATGACGTGTGCTAAGTTTAGTGAAAATCGGTTCAGATTAGGTATAGCTCCCATATTTAGTTTCGCGCGATTTAAGGTAAATGGTGTACCAAAGTCCCTCAATATCTTTCGATTTGCATGAAATTTGGTGTAGCCTACTGAATTACGTCTAGAATGACGTGTGCTATGTTTCGAGAAAATGGGTTCAGATTTAAATATAGCTTCCATACATAGTTTCGTCCGATTTTAGGTAAATGGTGCCCAAAGTCTCTGAAAATCATTTGATTTGCACGAATTTTGGCATAGCGTATTGAATTAAGTCTGGAATTATGTGTCCACCTCCTATATATATTTTCGACCGATTTTAAGTAAATAGTGCACTAAAGATCCACGGCTAGGCCGATTGACACAACGTATTGAAATTAGTATAAATTAATCTATGACAAGTTTGCTTCAAATCGGTTCAGATATAGATATCTCGTAACTTCCATATATAATTTCGACTTATTTATTGAGATAAAATTTTAAACAGTGCAGCATACCGAATAGCATGTGTCAAGTTTGCTTTAAATCGATTTACACAAATCTGTCCCACAGTGCGCAAGCGACTCTAAACTTGCCCAAATGAAATGAAATTTAGCATAGGTTCTTCTTCAAAAAGGCGACATCTCTTCGGATACATATGTACTTAAAGTGGTGAAGGGTATCATATAGTCGGCCCAGTCCGACTTTACTACTTTCCTTACTGATTAGCAATTAGCTCGGCTTCTATGAACCACACGATCGATTCGTTTTTTGATCGATTAACAAATTAAGCAGAATCCAATTATCGGTTAAGACTTAGATATACCTCCCATATATAATTTTATCACCTTTTATATAATATGATTTGAATTTAATTATTAGTATTTAATTTTATTTACTAGTTTCACTTTATTCAAAACTACTAAACACAGCGATTTTTTAATATTTTATTAAATGAAAAGTCTCTTTCGCTCCACAGAAAATAAATCCTCTTTCCTTTTGCTCACGACAAAAACACATAAAGCAAGCAACAGACACAATTTTCATTTCCCTTTATTTGACTTTTGGACTACATGCCATTTCGTCACCCCTTCATACATTTGGGCAAAGCATTATTCTGTTGACACAAAGGCTATGTCAAAAATAAAATAGAATAACAAAAAAATCTGACACTTTTAATTGACACAAATTCTTAATTAACAAAATGAGTGGTGCTTGCGGAATGGCTTGTCAGTCTGAAGAACACATCAGGCAAAAAAAAAATCATCAGAGAGCCAGTCTGTCAGACAGCTAACCAGCCAGCTGGGTGTACATTGTATCTTTCGTTATGGTTACATGGCGACTGACCTTACAAAGTGGCAAGTCTTCGGGCTCATAACTAAAAATGATGGTCGGCACCCTGATGGCTTTCCTTCTTCGTTCTCTGTCCCCCAACCCACTTTTAAGAAGAAAAACAAACAACAAAGGGTTTAAAAAGCCATGACTGAAAATACACTCAAATGTAATATTTGTGAAGAGCATGCGACAACTACTACCACAAATGGAAACTGTACAAATCCCTTGCACACACACACTTGTGATTTCATATTAAATTTTATAAATGCAATTTTGGCAAAAATATGAAATTAGTAGTCTTAGTTGTCTTTAACTATGGTTAGCCATAATTATAGCAAATAATGGTAATTAAGAGTTTTTTTGTTCGGCACAAGAAGATTAGTATGCAAGCTGTCTGGAGCACAACTAATGCTTATCACTTAATGACATCAATTACGTAATCTTTATTTTCTATTTTATATTAAGTTACTATGTTTAGGTATGGGAAATTAATGGTTAATTAATTAAGAACAACAAAAATACATCAAATAAATTAGCCAAGGTCGGAACAACTTCAGTAACAGGTAATGACAATAATATTGTGAAGATATATGGAGTGTGACTCAAACATTTTGAGGGTTTCCCTGTTATTAATTATAACCTCAATGATTATTGATTAGTATAGAGCAGATACACCAAGAAGACGGCAGTCATAAACAAATGGTATAACCAGGATGAATACAGGAAAAATGCTACATAGCTATGTACATTAAGCCACTACACAATAAATAAACAAAATTCCAAATTCCATAAAGATTGCAAAATACAATGCAATATCCATGGTCGGCTATATTCTTCGAGGGTTACTATATATATTTCAGATTTTGATATATTTTTGATTTTATGTAAATGGTGCACCCAAGGGCCTATGTTTCTTCGATTTACAGGAAATTTGGCAGAGGGTATTAAATTTAATACAGAGTGATAACCAGTAAGGAAAGTAGTAAAGTCGGACTAGCCCGACTATATGATACCCTTCACCACTTTGGGTATATTGTACATATGTATCCTAACAGACGACGCGTTTTTGTTATATATCTATATCTGACCGATTTCAGGGAAAATTGCCAGAGACTAATTTGTATTAGATCAGTTCGTTGTGTCAATCGGCCTAGCCATGGATCTCTTCACGAAAGTTAGCAATATCCTTCTAGACTTAATTCAGCACCCAATACCAAAATTCGTGCAAATCGAAAGATATATAGGAACTTTGGTTCACCAATTACATAAAATCGGACGAAAATATATATGGGAGCTATATCTAAATCTGAACCTATTTTCACGAATCTTAGCACAAGTTCGTGTAAAACGAATGATTTTCAGAGACTTTGGTGCACCAATTACCTTAAATCGTATGATTTCCAGGGGCTTTAGTGGACTATTTACCTAAAATCGGGCGAAGCTATATATGTGAACTATATCTAAATCTGTACCGATTTTCACGACACATTGCACACATCATTCTAAACTTAATTTTGTACGCTATGCCAAATTTCGTGCAAATCGAAAGATGTGTAGGGACTTAGGTACACAATTTACGTTCAATCGGACGAAGATATATATGGGAGCAATATATAAATCTGAACCGATTATCACGAAACTTGGCATACATCATTCTAGACCTTATTCATTACGCTGTACACAATTTACCTTAAATCGGACGAAGATATATATATGAATTTTCCCTACTGGTTTTGTGAATATGTTTGTAACAAACAAAAGGACCCGATATAGATCCATGGTTCATTTTCAGAATATGCCTAGAATACTTTCCCTCTTTCCCTTTGTTGTTGTTACATTGTGAACAAAGTACCGATCGCATTTATATTTGGACTATGTTCAGATTTAAATATAGTTCCCGAATATATATTTGCGCCCGATTTCATGTAAATAGTGTACGAAAGCACCTAAATTTCTTTCTATTTGCGAAATTTGGCATAACGTACTGAATTGAGTCTAGAATAATGTATGTTAAGTTTCGTGAAAATCGGTTCAGATTTAGATATAGCTTCCATAAATTTCTTTATACGATTTTATGTAAATTATGCACTAAAAATCCAAAGTTAGCCCGATTGGCACAATCTTTTGTTCAAAGTACTGAAGTCGGTTCAGATTTAGATATAGCTCCCATATATATTTTCGTCCGATTTAATGTAAATGGTGTACCAAAGTCCCTAAATATCTTTCGAAAAATCCCTAAATCCCTAAATATCTTTCGTGAAAATCGGTCCAGATTTAGATATAGCTCCCATATATAGTTTCGTCCGATTTCATGTAAATGGTGCACCAAAGTCCCTATATATCTTTCGATTTGCACGAAATTTGGCGTAACTTACTGAATTGAGCCTAGAATGATCTGTGGTATGTTTCGTGAAAATCGGTCCAGATTTAGACATAGCCCCATATATAGTTTCGTCCGATTTCATGTAAATGGTGTACCAAAGTCCCATATATCTTTCGATTTGCACGAAATTTGGCATAACGTACTGAATTGATGCTGGAATGATCTAGATATATATATTTTCGTCCGATTTAATCTAAATAATGTACCAAGTTCTTACGTTGCATAGCGTTTTGAATTTAATCCAGAATGATGTGTGCCAAGTTTAGTGAAAATCGGTTGAGATTTAGATATAGCTCCCTTATATTATAGATTGATTTTAAGTAATTGACGCACCAAGGAACCAATATATGGCAGATAGGAACAAAACGTACTGAAATTAGTATAACCTAACCTGTGGCAAGTTTCGTTGAAATCGGTTCATATTTGGATATAGCATCCATAATTGTGCATCAAACTCCTCATATTTGTTAGATTGACATCAAATTTTGCACAACGTACAAAATTGAGCATAGAATAACGTAGTTGGGTTTTCTAGAAGTACAGACCTAGCCCAACGGATGACCTATTGATATTTGTTTGAAGACAATTTACATACTTTTGTTCCATTGTAACAAACGAATGACATGTTTATGGATAGATCTAAGTCGTTTCACATTTAGATAAATATCACATATTTCATTTCATACAATTTCATGATAATAGTCCTGTTTAATATACCCATAGTAGTGAAGGGTATCATATAGTCGGCCCCGTCCGACTTTACTACTTTCCTTACTGGTTTTATTTATTTTTTCTGATGTTTGACCCGTCATGTTGGATTCAATTTATTTGATATTCCAAATCTGATTACACATTGTAATTAGTGACCATAGATCAACAAACCGTATTCAAAAACCAGTAAGGAAAGTAGTAAAGTCGGACGGGGCCGACTATATGATCCCCTTCACCACTTTGGCTAAATGTAAGAGATGCTCATATGTACAATATATATGATATCAAAGATATTTGAACTAATTTAAAACAACCCATACGCATACAATTCTGAAACATATGCTAATCGAACAGACTTGGGTTCTTTGGTGTACCATTTGTATGAAATCGTGCACAATTGTGTGTGGGAGCTGTATGTTCATCTGAGCGTATATGAGCAACCACTTGGTATGCTGCAACATAGTGTGCTGTTCACAATATATCTCGATCGGAGAAACGGCTATTATTTGGTGCAACATTTGCACGAACTCACACGATAACATAAATCGTATATATCAACATATCCACACATTAATCCAATATAGGTTATTCTAGATTTAAGTTGTTTAAATCGAAGGAAAATATATATGAGAGCCATTCTAAACTCAATTCAGTACGCTATGCCAAAATTCGTGCAAATCGAAGGATTTGCATTTAGTCGAACGAAACTATATATGGGAGCTATACCTAAATCTGAACCGGTTTTTAGGAAACTTAACACACATCATTTTAGACTTAATTTAGTGCGCTATGCCAAATTTCGTGCAAATCGAAAGATATATAGGGACTTTCGTACACCATTTATATTGAACGCATTTTCAAAAAATTTAACACACGTCATTGTAGACCTAATTCGGTAAGCATTGCCAAATTTTGTGAAAACAGAAAGATATATAGGGACTTTGGTACACCATTTTCATTAAATCGGACGAACATATATATAGGAGCTATATCTAAATCTGAATCGATTTTCAGGAAACTTTACACACATCATCCTGGACTCAATTCAGTACACCATACCAAATTTCGTGGAAATCGAAATTTATATAGGGACTTTGGCACCTTATTTACATAAAATCGGACTAATACATATATGGGAGCTATATCTAAATCTGAACCGATTTTCAAGAAACTTAACACACATCATTGTAGACCTAAAGCAGTACGCTATGCCAAATTTCGTGCAAATCGAATGATATATAGGGACTTTGGTGCACCAGGGGAGGTATATCTAAATCTGAACCGATTTTCAGGAAACTTAGCACACATGATTCTAGACCTTATTTATTACGCTGTGCCAAATTTCGCGCAAATCTAATGATATATAGGGACTTTGGTGCACCGTTTACATAAAATCGGTCGAATATATATATATATATATATGGGAGCTATATTTAAATCTGAACCGATTTTCTAGAAATTGTACACACATCGTTCTAGACTTAATTAAGTACACTATGCCGAATTTCGTGCAAATCGAAAGATATTTAGGGACTTTGGTGGACGAAAATATATATGGGAGCTATATCTAAATCTGAACCGATTTTTCCCAATTTCAATAGGGTTCGTCCTTGGACCAAATGAATGAGCTGTGCCAAATTTCATCCAATTCGAATAATAAATGCGACCTGTACTTTGTTTACAATTTAACATGGACTGACAGACAGACGGGCGGACAGACATGCACAAATCGACTTAGAAAATGATTCTATGCATATTCTCAAAAGGGACCATAGGTCTATCTCGTTTCCGTTTGCCTGTTACAAACATATGCACAAAGACATAATACCCTGTACCCCAGTGTGGTGAAGGGTGTAACAATTTGATTATTTCAAATTTGACCGCCGTTTTCGATCTACCCTACTAAATTATTAGGTTTTCCTTGCAGAATTCTAAATAGCGTCCTCATAACCTTATATATGATATTTATTTGTTTCATAATTTATTTTATATAGATACCAGCCTAATCAACTTTAATTTGCTATTAAGATTCTCACTGGGTAGAAGTTTTCCTACTAAAAACTATGAATATTTGTCCAAAAATATATAAAAATGCCTCCCAAATGTCAGTATTTGCGAAAATTTAAGCATGATATTTTGGTAGAAAACCTCTGTACTAAAAATTATGAATATTGGTACAGGTTTCGGTGAAAACCCCATAGAACACTACCACGCATTTGGGGTTTTGGGCAATAACATATTCCCCATATAAATGTCCGGTCGGATTTATAGAATTTTGAAACACACCACATGGTGTATAGTATAAAAAGTTTGTCGTTGGGGAAATTAACGAAGTTTTATTACTTGTTTAAATATTACTTTTTTTTATTTCCAGAAACATAGACACACGCAAAATACTAATTAAATTCTATTTAACACACTATAACGGATAATAGTAAAAAAAAGAAAACTCTAATTTAAAAACTTCTCTTTTTGAACACAATCACCACTTCAGTTAATTGCCAAAATACACTCTTAATGCAAATTAGAAAATAAAATAAAAAATAAACTCTCTTCAGCCAAAACAAACACACCACAGTAAAAAAGTTTTCAAAAAGTTATGAAAAATACTGGCGTACTTTAACCTTTCCAAATGAGAGTTTATTTTAAATTTTATTATGCAAATGAATTCAAATATTTTGTCCACAAAAAATCGGTACATACATTCTACATAATTACTTAGAAAATTTCATCAGACATATGTATGTAGTGTATTAGCATAGACAAGTATACATTTATATTACACATTTCTTTGTCTGAGTCAAACAATTCTACTTGAAAGAATTGTTGCTTTTGTGGCATCCATCTCAGTCAAAAATTCACTTCTCATTTCTGACATAAAAAGAAAATTATGAAAACCCAACAGCAGCAACAGCATCATCATCAAATATATGGAAAATAATCAAAAAACATATGAAAACACATAATAAGGATATGTGAATGTACATGCATAGCAATGTATGTTGCTATGTACCATTAGAAAGCTAATAAAATTTAGACAACAAAAGAAATATAACTGATAACCTACACACTCTTTGGGTATATCCATGTATTGTAGTTCCAATATTATTGTGACGAAAATGCATTAAGGAAACGACCAAAGTCAGACGAGGCTGACTATATGATACCCTACATCACTTTGGATATACGCATGAGGTACTTCTAAGAGTATTATTATAGCCTACAATATATCTAAAACTGAAATAATTCCAACAATATCATGTAAATAAAAAATTAATTTAAATGGTGCAGCCCCTATATTTCTTTTGATTTGCACAACGTTTGGCATAGCGTACTGTATTGAGTCTAGAATGATGCGTGCTAAGTTTCGTGAAAATCGGTTCAGATTTCGATATAGCTCCCATTTAGATTTTCGACCGATTTTATGTAAATGCTACACTAAAGACATAAAACATGTGTGTCCGTCTGTCCATTATAATTTGTAAACACGATACAGGACACAGTTATGGACCAATCTGCACGAAATTTTGTTTTCGGTAAAGATCGGTTAATATTTAGGGGATGGAATGGGAAATGGACTTTATTTTTGTCCGATTTTCTATTGGCTCCAAACATTGTGAATTTTTACATGGAGAAGGGGATCGGACCAAAGAATAAGCAAGCCTGTTTTGATAAAGATCGGTCAATATTTAGCGTGTTAAATGGACCCTGACTTTTGCATGGAAAATTACAACATTTGTATTCTATGTCATGTATATATACTCCTGAAGAACATAGACCCAATTGATACCAATTCTATTGTCGTATGTACTCGGATGTAGGAGTTACACGTAAATATTTATATGTGTTTACGTGTTCAGGCATTATTTAGTAACCCAGTACTACACTAGAGGGCGAAAATATAGCGCTGATCGCTTTGAAATTTTCCATGAGTATCCAGATATGGTCGAGGATAACGCCTATAATTTTCGGTAATGATCAGATAATAATATTGGGATGAAGTGGACCGAAAACATAATTTTTTGTGTATTTTTTGAGTCGATCTATTGGCCACAATTGAAAGCCGATCAACACAACACATGAAGGGAATCTGGAATATTTGTTGACCTCTAGTCGGTCGAGAGGGTGAAAATATTGCCCAAGCTCAGATTATAGAAGCACACATAGTTAGATTTTCGTGGAAGTTGTGAAGGGTATCATATGGTCGGCCCAGTCCGACTATACTGCTCCGCTCACTGGTTTTAAACCTGAACCAGTTTTCACAAACCTTCATTCACATCACTCTAAAATCAATTCAATACCCTCTGACACATTTATTTTAAATAGGTTCCTCGGTGCACCATTTACATTAACAGACGGACCACCAAACTCCCTATATATATTTCGATTTGCACGAAATTTTGCATGGGGTACTGAATAAGGTCCAGAATGATGTGTGCTACGTTTCGTGAACATCGGTTTAACTTTATATATAGCTCCCATATATTTTTTCGTCCCATTTAATGTAAATTGTGCACTAAAGACATACAGTTTGCAATTGGTACACAATTTTGTTTAGCGAACTGAAGTTAGTATAACCTAACGTGTCAAGTTTTCTTCAAATCGTTTCAGATTTACATATAACTCCTATATATACTTTCGTCCGATTTTAAGTAAATGGTGCACTAAAGACCCGTAGCTAGGTCGATTGATACAACGAACTGAAATAAGTATAAATTATACTATGGCAAGTTTCCTTGAAATCGGTTCAGATTTAGATATAGCATAGCTTCCATATATAATTTCGACCTTTTTATATAACCTGTACACCAAATAATCACTGGGTGTCTGATTGAGATTAAAGTTTAAACCGTGCAGCCAATGTTCCTTCGAAAGGCGACATTTGTTAGAATATACCCAAAGTGGTGAAGGGTATCATATAGTCTGGTTATACCCTTCAACACACTGGGTACAGGGTATTATGCGTTTGTGCATATGTATGTAACAAGCAAAAATTATCGAGATAGACCCATGGTTCGTTTTGAGAATATGCATAGAATCAGAGTAGATATGTATAGAGTAGATTTATGCATGTCCGTCCGTCCGTCTGTCCCTGTAAACAAAGTACAGGTCGCATTTATGATTCATATTGGGTGAAATTTGGCACAGCACATTTGTTTGGCCCAAGGACGAACGCTATTGAAATTGGGAAAAATCGGTTCAGATTTAGATATAGCTCCCATATATATTTTCGTCCAATTTAGGGTAAATGGTGTACCAAAGTCCCTATTTATCATTCCATTTGCACGAAATTTGGCATAGCGTAATGAATAAGGTGATGTGTGTAAAGTTTCGTGAAAATCGGTTCAGATTTAGATATAGCTTCCATATAGAGTTTCGCCCGATTTTAGGTAAATAGTCATCTAAGGCCCCTATGTATCTTTCGATTTGCACGAAATTTGCCACAGCGTTATGAATAAGGTCTAGAATGATGTGTATAAAGGTTCGAGAAAATCGGTTCAAATTTAGATATAGCTTCCATATAGAGTTTCGCTCGATTTTAGGTAAATAGTGCACTAAAGTCCCTACGTATCTTTCGATTTGCACGAAATTTGGCACAGCGTAAAGAATAAGGTCTAGAATGATGTGTGTAAATTTTCGTGAAAATCGGTTCAGATTTAGATATAACCCACATATATATATATATCTTCGTCCGATTTCACGAAATTTTGCACAGCGTAATGAATAAGGTCTAAAATGATGTGTGCAAAGTTTCGTAAAAATCGGTTCAGATATAGATATAGCTCCCATATATATTTTCATCGGATTTAAGGTAGTTTGTGCATCAAAGACCCTAAACATCTTTCGATTTGGACGAGTCGAACTTGTTATACACTCCACATGAGGTAAGCATTAAAAACATCTTAAAGCCATCGTGAATATTATGTGAAGTGGTATGTCATGGTAAATATTAATTTACAAACACTTGAACAATCAATCCAAAGATCGACCGATAATTTTATGTCATCCGATGATAACCCCAAATATTAAATCGGAATCAAATATATTTAAATACGTTTCTGAAATTCTCAAAATAATGAAAATTGTGGTGGTTTTGGTATTAATAATTTATGGTAAGAAAATGTCCCACCCAATGAAAACTAAAAATGCGACAATCCAATGGAAGTCAAAAATATTAAATTCGGTAGAGAAGCAACCCAATATCCCCAAAATACCAAATAATGGGGGGGTTTATCCAAAAATGATAGATCATTTTTTATAGGAATGCGAAAAAATTTAAAACTCTATCTTAATATAATAATATTGCAAACGTTTTAAGCAGACAGATATGACTATATCTAGATTCCATTCTGTTTCAGAACATAAAACATCTCCAGTGAATATTTCGGACTGACAAATTTAATATATTTTCCATTTTATGGTGGAGCCTATAAATTAGGTGGACGGACATATAGAAATTGACTCTTCACTGCCAGATTCTATTCTCAATTTTGTTTCCGTCTACGTGTTACAAACAAACGCACACACACAGACATTGATTATATGTAAAATGCAACATTATGTAGCAGAAATATGCGTGGGAAATTTTCAAATAGAAATTAAAATGAAGCGAAATATCACAAGATTCATTAAGGCTCTTTTCGCTTTCGAGTTGGGTAATCAAAGTTGCAACGGAAAAATGTAGATTCGATGAATACACAGTATTGAGCATATAAAGATCACTAATTGTTATATAATATGTGTAACGAACTTATTCAATGTATTCAATTCAGCATTCGTTGTTGTATTTTTAGTATCAAAGTAGTCATGTGAACGTAATAAAATATACAAATGACATATTTAAACTTGAAAACGAGGATTGCATCAATAAAATGAATTTCTTTTTATGTGTTTTTTAAATCATGTTTTCAGAAATTCCGCTCTCTTAACACGTACGCAAAAATATCAAATAAAAATAAATAATTTATAACAAACAAAATAAATTCTCAGATGTAAGAGTACTGAATGAACACATTTAACGGACTTATTTTCAATTTGAATGACATACAGTTTATGAATATTATATATTCACATGTTCAAAGGAAATGAAAAAAAATTAATATGATTGTAAAGGTAGTGAAATCTTGAATGGTATTGTGATAGAATGAAAGTAAGGATATTGTTTTCACTGTGGGTTATACGATGTAGTGCAATTATAACTCCATGTTTTTCATTGGCCTTAACACCATAAAAACTCGGTAGATCTTACTGTTTTGGATTTTTTTGTTGGATCAAGAGGTAATTAAATCACTATAGTGCTCACAATATTGAAGATTGAGCTTTGAAATTTTGTACATATCTTGTTATTACTCCAAGGATGTTTTGAATTGCAAATGAAATATATCTGTCCACGTTTTGGTATAGACCCCATATAACAGTATACCCAATTTTTCAATATGTTGGGGAATTGGTTAAACTTTGAGTTATTATTGGGTAGCAAATCTTGTTACAGGAAACGAAATAACTTGTAGGATAACCCCAATTAAGAGTATCCTCCATTATTCGGTATTTCGGGCACGTTTTGTTACCGAATTGGCTCCAGCCTGAAATTTTAGATTCTAGCTTGGTTGGAAATCTCCCTACAAAAAATAACAGTATTGGTTCATATTCTTGACAGTACTTGACCAATAGACTGATACCCCAAATATTTGGAATTTTGGGTATTTCAGGCATATTTATACCCTTCACCACACTGTGGTACAGGGTATTATGTCTTTGTGCATATGTTTGTAACAGGCAAAAATAATCGAGATAGACCCATGGTTATTTTTGAGAATATGCATAGAATCACTTTCTGATTTATGCATGTCCGTCTGTCCGTTTGTGAACAAAGTAAAGGTCGCATTTATGATCCGATTTGGATGAAATTTTGCACATGCCACTTAATTGGCCCAAGGAGGAACCATATCGGTTCAGATTTAGATATAACTCCCATATATAGTTTCGTCCGATTTAATGTAAATGGGGTACCAAAGTCCCTGTATATCTTTCGATTTGCACGAAATTTTGTATAACCTACTGAATTAGGTCTAAAATCATGTGTGCTAAGTTTCGTAAAAATCGGTTCAGATTTTGATATAGGTCCCATAAACAGTTTCGCCTGATTTTAGGTAAATGAGGTCTAAAATCATGTGTGCTAAGTTTCGTAAAAATCGGTTCAGATTTAGATATAGGTCCCATAAACTGTTTCGCCTGATTTTAGGTAAATGATGCATGAAAGGCCCTGAAAATCATTCGATTTGCACTAATTTTGGCACAGCATACCGAATCAGGTCTGGAATTATGTGTGCTAAGTTTCGCGAAAATCGGTTCAGATTTAGATATAGCTCCCATATATAGTTTCGCCCGATTTTAGGTAAATGATGCATGAAAGTCCCTGAAAATCATTTGAATTTTGACATAGCGTATTGAATTAAGTCTAGAATGACGTGTGCTAAGTTTCGTGAAAATCGGTGCTGATTTAAATATAGCTCTTATATATATTTTTTGCCCGATTTTAAGTAAATTGTACACTAAAGATTCACAGCTAGGCCGATTGACACAACGTATTGAAATTAATATAAATTAATCTCTGGCAAGTTTGCTTCAAATCAGTTCAGCTATAGATATATCGTAGCTTCCATATATAATTTCGACTTATTTTTGTTAATTGTACACCAAATAATAAATAGGTGTCTGATTAAGATTAAATTTTAAACAGTGGAGCATACCGAATAGCGTGTGTCAAGTTTGCTTTAAATCGATTTACCCAAATCTGTCCCACTGTGTGCAAACAACTCTAAACTTGCCCAAATGAGATGAAATTTAGCATAGGTTTCAGAAAGACATAAAAATCACATATTAAAGTTCGTTCAATTTCATGTCAAAATTCCTTCAAAGAGGCGACGTCTTTTCGGATACATAAGAATAATATGCCCAAAGTGTTGAAGGGTATCATATAGTCGACCAAGTCTGACTTTACGGCTTTCCTTACTGGTTTTCAATCGAATTGCAGTTGGTATTTTGACTTCTCATTGAGTTGCAAGTCTTGCTATAGAAAATTATCAATATTGGGCCACTTTGTAGGTGACAGAGGCACGATTTCAACCGAATTTGCTCCAATCAGATATTTTGGATTCTCATTGGGTAAGAATCTCCCAATCAAAAACCAGTAAGGAAAGTTCAAAGTCGGACGTGGCCGACTATATGATAACCCTAACACAAGAGATGCTTATATGTACAATATCCTTCAGATAGAATAGACATAGCATCTTTCGCGTGAAAAACATAACCGCATGAAGTACATAAATATTTGAACTAAATTAAAACAACTCAACCCATAAACAATCTAAACCATAAAACAATTTAAACCTATATCAGTACTATGTGTAAAAATTTGTCTCAATGGACCAATATTGGGTGTTTGGTGCAGCCTTTACATAAAATCGGACAAAACTATACATGGGAGCTATATGTAAATCTGATTCGATTTCAACAAAACTCCGTATACATCAATCTGGACATAAGCTTGTAGTCTGTGTAAAATTGTATTCCAATCGGACCAATATTGGCAGTATGGTTCTCTCATTTACATAAATCGGACGAAACTATATACGGGATCTATAACTAAATCTAAACCGATTTCATTAAAACTTGGCATGTATCAATGTAGACCTAATTCAGTACTCTGTGCAAAATGTTGTCTCAATAGGACCAATATTGGGAGTTTGGTGTTCCATTTACATAAAATCGGACGAAACTATATATGGGAGCTATATCTAAATCTGAACCGATTTTCTCCAATTTCAATAGGGTACGTCCTTGTACCAAATAAGTGAACTGTGCCAAATTTCATCTAAATCGGATCATAAATGCGACCTGTACTTTGTTAACAAAAATACATGGACGGACATGCATACATCGACAATGAAAGTGATTATATGCATATTCTCAAAAGGAACCATGGGTCTATCTCCATTCTTTTTGCCTGTTACATTCCTTTTGCCCTGTACCACAGTGTGATGAAGGGTATAAATATAAATTGGTTTATGTTTTGGTGTAGCCCCCATAGAGCGAAGCTCTATTTAATTTTCATGGTCCACGTCATGGTATAGCTCCGATATAATGTTACCACCCCATTTTCAATACCTTGAAGTTTTAAACCACATTTTCCTACTAAGGTCACTGTATTTTCGCATTGCGGAACGTTATGGATTTAAGTTAAGGTTTGGAGGTTTTCGTCGAATTCTTCCCTTAAATTGGCTGTAATTTGGCATTCCGTGTCATTTATGACACACATTTATACAAATGCATTTATGCAAAAAAAACCAGTAAGGAAAGTTCAAAAGTCGGAGATGGCCGACTATATGATACCCTTCACCACTATGGGTGCATGCAAGACATGTTTATATCTACAATATCCTGTAGATATAGAAATTTCGGGACCTAATTCTGTACTCTGTGCAAAATTTTGTCTCAATCGGATAAATATTGGCAGTATGTTTCTCCATTTACATAAAATGGGACGAAACTATATATAGCAGCTATGTCTAAATCTGAACCGATTCCAAAAAAAATTCACATACATCAGTCGGGACCTAATTCAGTACTCTGTGCAAAATTTTGCTTTAGTCGGACCACTATTGGGAGTTTGGTGCACTATTTACATTAAATCGGACGAAACTATAAATCGAAGCTATATCTAAATCTGAGCCGATTTCAACAAAACTTGGCATATAACTATCTAGACCTAATTCAATACTCTGTGCAAAATTTTGTCTCTATCGGATCACTATTGGTAGCTTGGTGCATCAATGCGTTAAAATCGTACGAAAATATATATGGGAACTATATCTAAAACTGAACCGATTTTCTACAATTTCAATAGGGTTCGTACTTGGGCCTATTAAGTGACCTGTGCCAAATTTCATCCAAATCGGATCATAAATCGACTCAGAAAGTGATTCTATGCATATTCTCAAAAAGAAACCATGGGTCTATTTCGATTTTTTCCTGTTACAAACATATGCACAAAGACACAATACCCTGTACCACAGTGCGGTGAAGGGTATAAAAAGGGGGTTATATGTGGACTACCCCTAAAAGGGGGCGAATATTAATAATTTTTGGGAGGGAGGTTTGTTTTCATATACGACTACAAAAAACCAAATTACAAAGAATTTGGTTGAAAAACGCGCTCAAGAACCCCAAAATACCGAAAATTTGGGGTTATCCTTATTTGGGGGCTACCCGAAAAAATGGACCTATATTTATAATTTATAGTGGAGAGATTTTCTACCGCATAGGAACTTTACGTATTAAATTACAATCAATTGGGTCGAAAAATACGATCAGAACCCCCAAAGTACCAAAAATTTGGGGGTACCGTTAAATGGGGACTACCAGAAAAACTGGACCTATATTTATAATTTTTAGTGGAGTAATTTGGTACCCAATAACAACCCAATGTACAAAATTTCAGAGAATTCAGAAACGAGCTCAAAAACCCCAAAATACCGAAAATTGGGGGTACCCTTATATGGGGACTATCCGAAAAAATGAACCTATATTTATAATTTTTAGTAGGTAGATTTGCTACCCAATAAGAACTCAAAGTACCAAATTTCAGCGAATTCAGTTTAAAAACGCGCTAAATAACCTCAAAATACCGAAAATTTGGGGGGTACCCTTATATGGGAGCTATGCCTAAACGTGGACCGATCAATAGGGTTTCTCCTTGAGCCAATTAACTGATCTGTGCCAAATTTCATCCAAATTGGATTATAAATGCGACCTGTACTTTGTTTACAATTTAACATCAACAGGCGGACGGACGGACATGCATAAATCGACTCAGAAAATGATTCTATGCATATTCCCAAAAGGAACCATGGGTCTATCTCGATTATTTTTGCCTGTTACAAACATATGCACAAAGACATAATACCCTGTACCACAGTGTGGTGAAGGGTATAAATATGTTTGGTCTATATTTGGACATAACCCTCATTCGCAATTTTAAGGTTCAAAAAGTATTTTCCCACCGAAGTAACTGTAATTTAAAAAAAAAAAAACTTTTGTTACAAATTGTCGATGTCCATCTATTTACGTAACTCCCACATAAAGAAGGTCCTGACCTCTTCCCGGTAATATTAATATTCCTTTTTCTGGGTTCCTGGTGAATAAAAAACATCTGTCCATAGAGTTTTCAATGTATGTTTATGATATTTACATCGCCCCATGCAAAGATCTACTTTAATTTTCGGTACATTTATGTTGCCTAATTGCCTGTAATTTGGTTTTTAATTTTCCCACATAAACAACCTACCTGCCAATCTGTCCGATTGGCACAAAATTATGTAGCATACTGCATTTAGTCTAGAATAGTATTATTTCATACGATTTCATTTAAATGTTCCACTAAAATCACTATTTTTGGCGCGAGCATTTACCCAAAGTGGTATAAGGAGTAATACAGTCGACGGCGGCTGCCTTTGTTCTCTTCCTTACTTCTTAAAACCACATTTTTTTTTAAATTTCGTTTACATGGGAACTACATGGAAGCATTTACAATACCAAACATCATGCTTCTGCATACACCGTCACCTTGGTAAAACCCTAAAAATTCCCTACACAATTATTAGAATTCTACAATACAACCTTTACGTTATTACAATTGTAATTGTACACGTGGAACAAAACATTTCATTATCCTTTGTTCTTGTCTTTGCAGATATGGAATCGAAAAACATTTGGATATTTGCAATTGTTTATTCAGCAATACAACATTTTGCTTCGTCTTCAACACCATGTAAGTATGGCATTATACACACTGACATGCACACACACACACACCAATCACGTATTGTAAAATGTAAACAGTTACACATTTGTTTGCTCTTGTTAATTGGTAGGCATTCATTATAATTTTTGTTTCTGTTCCATTTGTCTGTTTCTTGTTGTTCCAGTAAAACGTCCCCGGGCCGGAGATCCATTTGATACATTTCCGAAAAATTTCTGGCAAGAATTCTCATCGCCCTTTACCGACACACCAGAGGATGAGGAACTCGAAGTAACAGAGACAACAACGCATGAACCATTTCCATTCTTTGCCGATCCATATACCACCGTCAATGTGAGCACCCAATTGGGCGCCAGAGTATACCTGCACTGTCGAGTTAATGACTTACAGGGAAAAACAGTAAGTGATTGTTAAATGTTTAAAACTATTTTTTTTTTTTCTTCTTTTTTCTCAATTTACATACCAATGTCTATTGTTGTCGGCAGAAGTTTTGATGGACGAACTACAAAAGGGGTACAAAGGGGGGTTTTGTTAAATGGTCTTCGAAGATTGTTTTATACTGCAAATTAAAGAGGTAGATGGTAAAAATGTTATTACGATAACGATGGTGTGTGTTTTATCAAACTTTTTTTTTAATGTAGACTAAGTAAAAATATGTTCACATTTAATGATATGGTCTGGTGGTACTTATGGCATAGTACAATTGTTTAAATTGAATATTTTTTTTCAAATAGTAGTAGTTAATGGATTTATACAACCGATAAAGAGTGCTATCACGATATCCGCACAGTATTTTCATTTGGAATGAAGGGAAACTTGGGAATTTTAATCCTAATTTCAAATGATAACATTCCGTTTTAAATAAATGTCAGGGCACTGGCATATTGAAATGACACTTTGTATAATCAGACACCCACAAAGAAAATATCAGATTTCAACATCTCCATGGTGATACTAGGTTTGATAATATAAATATCCCAACTTAAATAGTCTGAAATTTGATTTGTCACGAGTGTCTGCTCATTCTTCGAAGAGAATACCACGACATTAAATCTTGCGCTAGTTGAAGGGATGTTTCTATACACTACCAACCGTTCATTACACTCCAGCATAATAACTAATCAAAATCAGACCTAACTAGCAAGCATATGTTACGATACGGTCATTAGGTTCATCGTATGAATACCGGTGGCTCAGGATTTACAAATTATGCCTAAAATTAAGCCGAGAACTGAAACCGCACATAGAGTTCCTCACACACCTGAACTACTAAGTATTACTTGTTTAGTTCTTCCGTCTGAGGCATATGAAAACAATAGTCTTTTACTTAAGTAAATGACTTATGACAGCATCTTCATCCATTCTTGCAATATGGTCTAACCATCGGTATGGTATGGTTCATTCAACGGCGATATTCACCGTCGATGCAGATCGGCCCATAGATCTTCCGGAGAATTTTTCTCTCAAACACTCCAAGAGCACCCTCATCAGCTTGCATAAGTACCCATGCTTCAGATCAATAGAACAGCATATGTAGAATAGGCGTCTTGTAGAGTGTGAGTTTGGTCAGGCGAGAGGCGGCCTTGCTTTTGAGTAGCGTACTCAGTCCAAAGTAGCATCTTTTACCCAACAGTATTACCCTCCGGATTTCATAGCTGATGTTATTAATTTCGTTTGTGGCTTTACCGAGGTTTGTGGCTTTACCGAGGTATACATTATATCGATGTCATCGGCATAGACGTGGGTTTGGCGTACAGAGTAACATTTATGTTCACCTTTGCGTCTCGTATGATTTTTTTTCCAGCAGGATGTTGAAAACATCACACGACAGACTGCCACCTTACCGGAATCCTCGTTCGGTATTGAAGGGCTCCGATAGGTCCTTCCTTACTTTAACTGCTGACCAGTTAAAGTTATCCTGCATAGCCGTATTAATTTTGCAGTAATGCAGACACGACTTTAAACACCTCTGAACGGATAAGGCTGTCGAATGCGGTTTTATAGTCGATGAAATGGTGGAATGTGTCGATGTATTTTTCAGGTTCTTTTCCAGGATCTCGGCAGAGTGAAAAGGCCAATGGTGGATTCGCCAGGCCTGAACCCGCATTGGTAAAGTCCAATAATGTCATTGACCATTAGCGTCAGTCGTTCACCCAGAAAGCTGGGTAGCACTTTATATGCTTATTCCTCTATAGTTGGCACATATCGTATTGTTTCATTCTTTGTGAAGAAGACACAGAATGCTGAAGATCCAATCATTGCCGTTGCGTGCTCCTGACCAGCATCTGACCACCAGTCTTGAATATTTTATTCTTCTTCAGCCGATTAATTGTCACTCTGACCTCATTTTGGCTAGGTGGTATACTGCACCTTCCAGATCCTCAGCACGCTCTATGTATCTGTCACCAGGTTTCCATCTTCAACTCTACAGTTGACTACAACGAAACATTCGGTTTAGTTTTATACTTGTTTGTAAAATTTCCGGACTCCTTTCTGTCTGTACATCTCGATTTGCTCAGGCTCACGTTTTTCTTTTTTCTGAAAGTACGTTTCTCCTCTCTCCTTTTCTCCCGATAATTCTCCATCGCATTATGTGTTGCTACTGTCTGCTGTGTTGCCCTATACCCTGCGTTTTTCACTTCAGTAGCATTACGACACTCCTGATCTTGCCATGGATTCCACAACGGTGGTTTTTGGTACCCAAGCGTTGCTTTTGCTGCAGATTGTAGGGAGTGGGCAATTCAATGCCATTGCGCTTCTATATTATTATCGGCACAAAGAGTGCTTTCGTCAAGAAAGTGTGTAAGTTGAGCGGAGTAGGCTTCTGCTATCTGTTGTTTTTGCAGCTCTTCGACGTCAAATTTCCGTGTGACATTAGTTCGCACCTTTGCTGCTACATTAAGACGGGTGCGTACCTTGGCTGCCACAAGGTAATGGTCCGAATCGATGTTCGCTCCCGGATCGATCGGACGTCTAAAACTGGATGAATCCCTTTCGTCTATCACAACATGACCGATTTGATTTCTCGTTGTTCGATCGAGAGAAATCCAAGTGGCCTTGTGTATATCGAGATGCTTGAATCTGGTGCTGCTAACTACCATGTTTTTTCTGCCGCGAAGTCGATCAACCTCATATCGTTGTCGGATGTTTCTTTTGGAGGCTGAATTTTCCGACGGTAGGACCAAAAATATTTTTTCCTTCCGATTATAGCATTAAAATCTCCTAGCAGGCGCTTGTAAAATATGTCTTTGGTTTGCTCATATTTGTCTTCTGTCAAATCATGATGTGGAAGAACCATGCTTGTATAACAATTCGCTCATATACTGGAGTGAATCCGGAGACGTGGTCTTTTATTCTCCTATTAACCATAAATCCGCAACCAAATTCATTTATTGTTTCATGGCTGTTATAATACGGGGCGTAATCATCTGATTTACTTGCGCCAGTCCCTTTTCATCGCATTTCATACAAGGCAGTAATATCGACATTGTACTTGTTGAGTACATACGCCAAAGCGAAAATTGCGCCTGTTCTATACAACGTTCTAAGTGCAGATTCGCAGATCGTGGTCCTTTATACGTTTGACGACCCACGTCAACATTGGGGGGTTTTGGTTTTCTACTAACTAACTCCTAACCCGACGCTTCAACCTATTTTTTTTTAAGTTATTAATGATGAACTCGCGGCACAAAGCTACCCCAGGTGACACCACGGGAGGTCGGTGTCCACAATTGAAGTGAAAAAGGGCCCAAGATATGCTTGGGTTTTGCCACGTTAAGGCCAATCAAAGCCGTTGCTTGGTATCTAACATCCGCTGCGTCACCCGAAGTAATAGTCAACAAGTCAAAAATTATTCAGAGTACCGAAACATGTTTACGTCCCTCTTTTTATTGCGGTAATGTCAAATTATTGATATCGAAAAATTTCAACAAACATATTTTTCCAATTTGCACCCAATTCGGTAAAAAAAATTATTATAAACATTAAAAGTACGCAAATGGTACGGAAGCTATGCCCAAACATAGGTCCATAGAAAATGTTCTGCATAAATGTGTTTTGCCCGACAAAAACACGGAATGCCAAATTACAGCTAATTTATGAGTAGAATGCAGCTAAACCAAAATTAAGAAAAGCTCAAAAGTCGGACGGTACCGACTATATGATACGTTTTAGCATTTGGCGTACATACAATGGAAAATGTACCGGACGAAAATAACTGTGTGAACTACAGAGACATTTTAAACTAAATTAAAACAACCCGTACACATTCCATTCCGAAATCCATGAAAGATTTAATGTCACTCATTTGTATGAAATCGAGCAATATTATGTATGGGAGCTATATGTAAATTTGGACGTATTTGAGCAACTGTGGCATCCACCATTTAGAGCGAATGAACATAGTATTCTCAATTTACATCGAACGAAACTATACGGGAGCGTACATTAATCTGGAGTTGATTCAGTACCCTGTGCAAAATTTTATCTCAGTCGGATAAATATTAGGACTTTGGCGGACCATTTACATAATATGAAAAGCTTTTCCAATCCTTCGAAACAAATGTATGTTGATATCCCTATACCTAGAAGTATAGGGGTATCAATCGCAACAAAACTTTTTTTCTAATTTTCTTTCTAGCCTTGACTGAATTAAGTGTATGTCCAACTGTCGGACATATGGTTTAGTAAACCACCTATCTTTTCAAACTAACCTTCTGATCCTAGTTTTAATAAGATCTTAGATATTCTAGTTATGCCGATTTAGATTTGTATGCAAATTTATACACCAAAGTCCCTAAATAGCTTTCGATTTTAACGAAATTTGGCAAAGCTCACATAATTGAGTCTAGAGTGATGTGTGTCAAGTTTCATTAAAATCGGTCCAGATTTAGATATAGCTCCCATATATAGTTTCGTCCGATTTTATGTAAATGACTCACCAAAGTCCCTATATATCTTCGATTTGCACGAAATTTGGCATAAGATACTGAATTGAACCTAAAAAGATGTCTGCCAAGTTTCGTGAAAATCGGTCCAGATTTATATATAGCTCCTATATATATTTTCGTCCGATTTTATGTAAATGGTGCTCCAAATTCCCTATATATCCTTCGATTTGCACGAAATTTAACACAGCTCACATAATTGAGTCTAGAATGATGTGTGCCAAGTTTCTTGAAAATCGGTCTAGATTTAGATATAGCTCCAATATAGAGTTTCGTCCGATTTTATGCAAATTGCGCACAAAAGTCCCTATATATCTTTCGATTTGCACTAAATTTGGCACAGCTCACTTAATTGAGTCTAGAATGATGTGTGTCAAGTTTCGTGAAAATCGGTCCAGATTTAGATATAGCTCCCATATATAGTTTCGTCCGATTTTATGTAAATGGCACACAAAAGTCCCTATATATCTTTCGATTTGCACGAAATTTGGCACAGCTCACTTAATTGAGTCTAGAATGATGTCTGCCAAGTTTCGTCCGATTTTAAGTAAATGGTGCACCAAACTTATCATGTTTGCCAGATATTTATCCAAATAATAAATGGGTGTCCGATTGATATTTGCTTTAAATTAATTTACAATGTTAGGATTCATCTGTTGAATATACAAAGTGGTGAAGGGTATCATATAGTCGGCCCCGTCCGACTTTACTACTTTCCTTACTGGTTATGGACGTTTTTGTAATATTTCCATTCCATTTCGTAAGTATTCCGTGTATAAAACTTTTCAAATTTTAAGACAAAATTATTAAAATGTGGTTAATTACGATCTGTATTATTATAGAAATTTTTACAAGACTGATAGAAAAAAAATGAAAAAACTATAAAAAGGGCATTCGGGGTAGATTCGGCATTTTAAAGTAAAATGTTTTTGAGTTTGTCTTTAAAAATAATCCTTTAATATTGTTCGAAATTACATATATAAGACTAAACGTGCTTGTATTGACGAAAATGCGATAGAAGAAACCTATTTCTGATGGTGTGGGCGACCTTGAGATTTCAACGTCCGCCGCTAGAAAATATGGCCCTAAAATTCAAACATTGTGTCGCTTATTAAAACCAAATAGAGCCTTTAGAGGATTTGAATTTCAACCAAACTGGTAGCGATGATTATTGCCAGGCTATGACTATCATGTCGAATGTGCCGCATCAAATGCCGAAGCTACACCGGGTTGGGGCACATTCGGCGAATTTGACTTTTTCTTACAAAACTGTAAAAATTTGTAAATAATACTAATTTTTATATCCTTTTGGTACTAGTTTTTATAATTAAGTGTCAGAGGACAATAATCAGCCATAAAGTTTTTATATATGTTGAATAAGTACTGAGATATACAACTCCCCAGTATCCCCTATTAACAAAATGTTTAATTAATACGCATTTATGTATCTCCTGCATAAATAGTTGTATAAACTCTTTCATCTCCCTGCTGCGTTACGCCCAAAGCAAATTGACTTTTAAAGATAACGATAATTATGACTCAACCCTATCCCGTCATTATTGGTAAAAGCCAAATTAATTGTAATCAAATAATTACTTTATGGCCAACTATTATTAGCAACTTTTGTTGACGGTGTGATGGTAATGCGTGGGATATACAAGTAAAATGTTCGGTAAAGGCTAAAGCCATTATTATGGAAGTGGAAGTAGTTGTTGTAATTTATGGTTGTTTGTATATGTAGGACGTTGCACAATTTCCAAGTCATTAAATATATAGTACATACCCACAAGTATCTCAATGGTGTGGGGACTTCTATTAAATTTATTTTCCCAAAGCCTTTCTCTTCCCTCCGCCAACATTATGGGGCAAAATCTGTATGATAATTATCCCTTTTTTTTTCCTCATGGCCGAGAAAGTTCTTCAAGTTGATAAATGACAAGTTGCTGTTAATGGTCTTTTAATAATCGTCTCAAATCACAGCTGAGCTGCTTTGAGGCATGGCAGCTGTCAGACAGGTAGGATTTTTGGTTTTTGTTTTTTCTTCTATTCCTTGATTTGGGTCTAATGTTGATTTTCATAAGAAGTGTTGAACAACAATTAATTGTTTAAAATATAGAAGGCGGCCTTTTTGTCATATGTCCCTTTATTTGGGGGGCGACGGATGTGGCGAAAATAAATTACAAGCAGCATCCTTTGAGGTTTACAGAAGGAATGCCGGTGTATGTATGTGTCATGTGAAGGCGTGTGTTGCAAATAAAAGACTTATTTGATGAGGATTTAGTTTTTCAGTGGAGTTATATGTTGACAAAAGATTAATTTTGGTATTCTTTGTAAATCCATTTAAAATTAATTATTTTCTCTTAACCAAAACTGACATCTCGACCTGGGAGGAATTTTAATTTGAGCGGAAATGTTCTTCAAAGATTCTGTGAGACTATGAGACATTGAGATGAATAGTTTTTGGCAAATTAATATTATAATAGTTAGGAAGAGGATGTATTCAAAACAATCACGTTGTTAAGTACATTTTATAAATTTCACGCTGAGGCGGGATCTATGTATCAACGTGGACATATACTTAAAAATTTCTGCGGCACTCCAAATTACATTGCAAAGTTCGAAAATGGATATGGTATATTGGATATCAGAAAATGTCTGAAATGAAGCGACGCATATGTCAAAAAAGCGGTTACGGCTGAACCGCATAAAAAATACTGTATATAAGCTGGTAATATTATAGTGTGCCAGTACCACATCGAAAAATGTTATGCTAAGGCATTTTTAAATGTCAAATTAATACCGTTTCAATTACAACGTTAAAACCAGTAAAACACCAGTAAGGAAAGTTCAAAAGTCGGACGAGGCCGACTATATGATACCCTTCACCACTTCGGCTATACTAACTTCAGTACATTGTACAAAATTGTGTGCCCATCGGCCGAACTTTTGTGTACCATAACTGGACCGATTTTCTATATAAATCTGAACCGATTTTCACCAATTTTAAAAGGGTTCGTCCTTGGGCCAAATAAATGAGCTGTAGTAAATTTCATTCAAATCGGATTATAAATGCGACCTGTCATTTGTTTACAATTTAACATCAACAGATGAACATCCATAAATCGACTCAGAAAATGATTTTATGCATATTCTCAAAAGGAACCATGCGTCTATCTCGATTCCTTTTATCTATTACAAACATATGCACAAAGACATAATACCCAGTACCACATAGTTTTCTACCTATGGAAGAACTTTGATGGGTCTTTTATCTGCAGATTGAGATCTTTGTGTGGTTTTCCATTCATAGAAGACCTCTGAGATTTATTCGATATAACGAAAGACCCTAAGGGCATTCTATCCTGAAGACCACTAAGATGAATCCTTTATGTATACAAGTTATGAATGGGGTTTTATATAAAAAATCTCTTAGGATATTCTGCCTATGAAAAGCGCCTATAAAAGTTTTCTGAATATCACTGAAATTTAATTTATATCCGAAGTTTGATCTTTAAAATACCTCTAAAAGGGGTTTGTTTCCATAGAAGATCTTCGGTCGGTATAGAAGTTCGTATGCCTCTAAATTCCTATTTAAAGAAAACCTCTGAGAAGGTTGGATCTATAGAATAAGGGTATAGATTTTCAAATACCCTGTGAGGTAGCTTATATCTATAGAATAACTTCTGTCTAAATAACACCTCTAAAAAGTCTTCTATCTATAGGATATCTTTGAATGATGTAACAGAGTAGAAGACCCCAAAGGGTGTGCCCTCTAACGACAATATCTGTAGAATATTTCAAATATATATGGCATCTGAAGGGTGTTCTATTTACATTATTTTATTAAAGGAAAACCAGTGAAGGGTTTTCTATCACAAGAAAACCTATGAAGGATCTTCTATATTTATGGACATCGGGAGGTTCCTCTATATATAGAAGATACGTGAAGTACCTTAGAATCATGAATCTCTGTTTGTATCTAATTTATAGAAGAGATGTACTGCACAATTATTGCTAGGCTATCTATAGAAATCAGCTAAATGGTATACCCTCTATAGAAGACCTCTTTGGAGTATTCTACATATTGCGCACATTACATTTATATAAGTCTTATTGAATGGCCTTCACTGACCTTTCTATAGGCAAGTGAAGCGTTCTTGATCTATAGAATATTATTGAGGAATATTTACCTTTAAGGGCATCCGAAGTATCCTCTACAAACAGACAACCTATAAGGTGTCTGAAATTCATGAAAAATCCGATCAGTTAATGGTTACACCCTCCAATGACCTCCTCTGTATGGTATTCCAGCTATAGAGAATAATTTTAAAATTTAAGGTTGTTATATTTAAAAATGTCCTTTGAAGGGCCTCACATCTAAGGCATTAGAAGCAGCTGAAACAGCCTATAAACAGCCATACATTCTACAAAAACTCCATATGTATTTTATTAAAAGAAAAACTGTCGAGTACAAATACTGTTCGCAAAGAGCATCACCTCCTTTAAAATATATTTCACTGTGTTGCTTTATCTGTCATTTCCAATCTGTAACTTAATATTTTTTTAGTTTAGCTGCTAAACTAAAAACAAGAGTTATTTTATTTAGCAGTTTCAGAAATTGACGAGATTTACCCAAAAAATAAAAAAACACAAACTAAAGCTCGAAGTTAGTCCATCTAAATAAATTGTTTGTTTTTTCTTTCACTCGCAAACTTTCTATCAACTTCCCACGAGGAAAGCTTCGAATGGAAATATTAGTCTACCTCAAATAGGTAGAAAAACTATAAACAATTTTGAAAACACAAACTTCCGGGAAATAAAAAAATCACTATCACTGTAGTCAAAATACAAAACTGGCTACAAAAACAACAGCAACTACAAAATGGGTAGCTAGGTGACTATGGCTGTCAGTGGCATTCGAAAACAAGTCTCGAATGCGAAAAGGTTTGCTGTCAATATTTACCATATACTCTATAAAAAAAAACTCATACTCTGTATAACGGTGTTTTCCTTGATGGTATTGGTGTTATTGTTGCTGTGTCTCTCTCCCTTTGTCATGGTATGAGTAAATGTGTACATGTGTTGATGGTACGTGTTCTGAATTGCTGACAGTTTCCATGTCAACGTGAGCGGAATACCTATAAATTTTTTGGCTTTACAGCACCCGATCTGCATACGGCATGCAGCTGATGCGTCGTTATTTACTACTTGTATTTCACAGTATTCCCAACCGAACTGTAATTCTATGCAGCCAACCCAACATGTCGCATTCAATATTGTCAAAAATATGTGTATGGGTGTGTGTGAAACCGTCAATGTGCAAACATACCGAAAATAAAAACAAAAAACTTTCATGAGGACAACAATCCGCACTTGTGTAACGAAATTTATTGGAACAAATCAATGTTGTTGTTGGTTTTAATTTGAAGTTTGGCTTCCGTTTTTAATTTGCGTATTGATTTTTTGTGTGTGAAAATATTGTATGGGAATTTTTAATTGTCAGAAACTAGGCTATTAACTTCTCTGTTTTCCTTCTTAAAAAATAAATTTTTTTCCTAAGTATCAATTAAGCAAAAGCTCCAAATATCAGACAGTCAAAATTGGTACCATTATATAAAGTTAATACCAGAACCAAGACCTATATTTATAGTTTTTGGTAACGGGTTTTCATATTTTGAATGAGAAACCATGCGAGAAAACAAATTATTGAATAATGTATGGATACATGGAGACTACCCCGAAAAATTGGTCCATAACCAACGAGCTTGTTTATGATACAACATAAAACCAGTAAGGAAAGTAGTAAAGTCGGACGGGGCCGACTATATGATACCCTTCACAACTTTGGGTATATTCAACAGATGAATCCTAACAGACGTCGCATTTTTAAAGGACCAGTTAAATGAAATTGGATCAATAAACATGTCATTCTGCAGCCGATACTAAAATTTTTCATTTGGCCAGATATAGAAGCTATATCTAAATCTGAACCGATTTAAAGAAAACTTAACACACATCATTCTAGACCTAAAACATTACTCTGTGCCAAATTTCGTGCAAACCGAACGATATTAAGGGACTTTGGTACATCATTTACCCTAAATCGGACGAAAATATATATGGGAGCTATATCTAATTCTGAACCGATTTTCAGGAAACTTAACACACAACATTCTAGACCTAATTCATTATGCTGTGCAAATTTCGTGCAAATCGAAATATATATAGGGACTTTGGTGTACCATTTACATTAAATCGGACGAAAATATATATGGGAGCTATATCTCAATCTGAACCGATTTTTCGCAATTTCAATAGGGTTCGTCCTTGGGCCAAATAAATGACCTGTACCAAATTTCATCCAAATCGGATCATAAATGCGACCTCTACTTTGTTCGCAAAAATACATGGACGGACGATATTATGTCTTTGTACATATGTTTGTAACAGGCAAAAGGAAACGAGATTGAGAATACGCATAGAATCACTTTCTAAGTAGATTTATGCATGTCCGTCCGTCTGCCTGTCTGTCCATTTTAAATTGTAAACAAAGTAAATGGTGCACCAAAGCCCTTTGTATCTTTCGATTTGCACGAAATTTTGCATAGCGTACTTACTTAAGAGTAGAATGATGTGTGTTAAATTACGTGAAAATCTGTTCAGATTTAGATATAGCTAAATGGAGCACTATAGTCCCTACATATCTTTCGATTTGCACGAAATTTGGCACAGCATACTGAATTATGTCTAGAATGATGTGTGCTAAGTTTCGTGAAAATCGGCCCTGATTTCGATATAGCTCCCATATATATTTCCGTCCGATTTAAGATAAATGGAGCACTAAAGTCCCTATATATATATTTCGATTTGCACGAAATTTGGCACAGCGTACTGAATTATGTCTAGAATGACGTGCGCTATGTTTCGTAAAAGTCGTTCGATTTTACGTAAATTTTCGTCCGTTTTTAGGTAAATGGTGCACTAAACTCTTAACCCTTTCAGTGTTTTTGTCGAATATATTCGACATTTAAAAATTCTCTCTTTCTTTGCGATTTTTCGGTTATCCTATGTACCGTTAACATTAATGTTTTTGTTTTTGCTGAAAAACAGACGAAACTGTCCGAGGGTTAAAATGAAAATGGCTTTTTTTTCTAAACTCTATGCCTTTATATGATTTTAAGTACAAAATTTTAGATTTTTATTCCGACAAAAAATTTGGTTGACACTGAAAGGGTTAATGTTTGTCCGATTGACACGAAATTGAATTGAAAAGTATCATATTGAAACTAGAATGGCGTTATTGCGTTTTGTTGAAATTGGTGCAGATGCAGACATAGCTTTAATATATATCGATTGAGATTAAATTTTCAAAAGTGCGACATACCGAATAGCGTGTATTAAGTGTGTCCCATTATACGCAAACGAATGTAAATCTGCACGAATGAAATGAAACTTAGCATAGGTTTCAGAATATATGTACGGATTGATGTTAGTCGGTTCACATATAGATAAAGATCACATATTAAAGTTCGTTCAATTTCATGTCAATGTTCCTTCGAAAAGACGACGTCTTTTAGGATATATATGTAGAATATACCAAAGGGTATCATATAGTCGGCCCAGTCCGAATTTACCACATTCCTTACTGGTTTCGTCTGGTGGTGCACCGAACTTATCATGTCTGTCTGATTAACACGAAATGTTTCGTCGATATTTTGCACAACGCACATAGAGGAAATGTATAGTAAAAGTTGGGTATACCGTTATATGGGGGCTATCCTGAAACTTGAGTAAATATTAATAATTTTTGTTACGGACATGTGCTATACAATGAGAACCCAAATACAAAATTACAGCCAATACGGTTAAAAAACGAGTCCGAAATCTCCAAAATACCGAATATTGGGGGCTATCCTGAAACTTGGGTCAATATTAATATATGAGATATACAACAAGAACCCAAAATACAAAATTACAGCCAATTCGATTAAAAACGAGTCCAAAAACCGAAAAATGGGGGGTGTACCGTTATATGGGGCCTACACCATAACGTGGTACGATATTTGTCATTTGCAATGCCAAACATCCTAGGAGTACTCGCAATGTATGTGCAAATTTCGCAGCTCTATCATAAACACTGCGATCTCTATCGTATCGGACAAGCATAAATCAACATTGAATTTTTTCGAGATGTTGCAAACGTATACAACTTAAGAATATCGTCACCGATTGATTTTATCCTGGCTCATACGATAGTAGCTCACTGAGAATCGTATCAAAATTTGGAACCGAATTGATTATTCGTTTTTGAGTTATCGTATCCGCCATTCGCAGAAACGTTGTTTGGAGAAAAACGGGTATAAAGTTTGTGAATCATACTTGCCGTCGCTTGATGCTAACACAAGAATTACATACCCTAATTCAAGAGTGTTTGAACATTTCACTTGAGATTTTATATTCTTAAAGGCTCGAATCAAATCAAAGTTAATCAACAAAGTTAATTTTTTTTAAAACGAGAATGGGTGTTCTCCTTAAATCGATTTACATCTGTTGTAAACACATGGCTTTAAATTTGCCCGAATTTAGTGAAATTTAGGATATAGATAAATATCACATATTCAAGTTTATCCAATTTCATGTCAATGTTTGTTCAAAAAGTTTGTTAGGATGAATCTGTTGAATATACCCAAAGTGGTCAAGGGTATAATATAGTCGCCCCAATTCGACTTTACTACCTCCCTTACTGGTTTCAACAGTTTGTAAATTTCGTGGTGGCTCTATTCGGATGAAATCGGCTATTGTCTTCGATAGATGCTGGAAACACCAGCCAGACAAATTTACGAATATGTTTAAATCGTATCCAAAGTTTGATTCCTCTATAACCAGAAGTTTGATATATTTATAATAACATCGTAGAGTAGCAGGGTAGCTGTGAAAGATTCATCGGCTTGAACTGATATTGGAAAGTAGTAAAGTCGGACGGGGCCGACTATATGATACCCTTCACCACGATGGGTATATTAAACAGGACTATTAGCATGAAATTGGATGAAATAAAATATGTGATATTTATATAAATGTGAATCTACCTAGATCTATCCATAAAGTATGTAAATCGACTTCAAAATAAATATAAATAGGTCATCCGTTGGTCTATGTCTGTACTTCTAGAAAACGCAACTATATAATTTTATGTTGAATTTTGTAAGATGTGCAAACTTTGATGTCAAGCTGACTAACATGAGGAGTTAGATACCAAATTTACTTGAAATCGGGCGAAAATATATATGGTGCGTCAATTACATAAAATCAATCTATAATAAAAAGGGCTACATCTATCTAAATCTATCACGAAACATGGCAGACATCATTCTAGACCTAAATGATTAGGCTGTACCAAATTTCGTGCAAATCGAAGGATATATAGGGACTGTGGTGCACCATTTACATGAAATCGGACGAAACTATATATGGGAGCTATATCTAAATCTGGACCGATTTTCTCGAAACTTGGCAGACATCATTCTAGACCTAACTGATTAGGCTGTACCAAATTTCGTGCAAATCGAACGAAACTATATATGGGAGCTATATCTAAATCTGGACCGATTTTCTCGAAACTTGGCAGACATCATTCTAGGCTCAATTCAGTACGTCATGCCAAATTTCGTGCAAATCGAATAATATATAGGGACTTTGGGGCACAATTTACATGAAATCGGACGAAACTATATATGGGAGCTATATCTAAATCTGGACCGATTTTCTCGAAACTTGGCAGACATCATTCTAGGCTTAATTCAGTACGTTATGCCAAATTTCGTGCAAATCGAAAGATATATAGGGACTGTGGGGCACCATTTACATGAAATCGGACGAAACTATATATGGGAGCTATATCTAACTCTGGACCGATTTTTACAAAACTTGGCAGACATCATTCTAGACCTAAGTGATTAGGCTGTACCAAATTTCGTGCAAATCGAAAGATATATAGGGACTTTGATGCACCAATTACAAGAAATCGGACGAAACTATATATGGGAGCTATATCTAAATCTGGACCGATTTTCTCGAAAGTGGGCAGACATCATTCTAGGCTCAATTCAGTACGTTATGCCAAATTTCGTGCAAATCGAAAGATATATAGGGACTTTGGGGCACCATTTACATGAAATCGGACGAAACTATATATGGGAGCTATATCTAAATCTGGACCGATTTTCACGAAACTTGGCAGACATCATTCTAAAACTAAATGATTAGCCTGTACCAAATTTCGTGCAAATCGAAAGATATATAGGGACCGTTTCCATTAAATCGGTTAAATATATATATGGGAGCTATATCTAAATCTGAACCGATTTTTCCCAATTTCAATAGGGATCGTCCTTGGGCCGAATAAGTGACCTATGCCAAATTTCATCCAATTTGGATCATAAATGCGACCTGTACTTTGTTTACAATTTAACATGGACAGAGAGACGGACGGACAGACGGACGGACGGACGGACATGCATAAATCGACTTAGAAAGTGATTCTATGAATATTCTCAAAAGGAACCCTGTGTTTCCTTTTGTCTGTTACAAACATATGGACAAAGACATAATACCCTGTACCACAGTGTGGTGAAGGGTATAACCAGTAAGGAAATCAGTAAAGTCGGACTGGGCCGACTATATGATACCATTCACCAATTTGGGTGTATTCTACATATGTATTCTAACAGACGTCGTCTTGTCTAAGGATCATTGATATGAATTTGAACGAACTGAAATATGAGATCTGTATCTATATCTATGTCATATGCTATTTGGTTTACTTCACGGTTTAAAATTTAATCTCAATCAGACATCCATTGATTACTTGGTTTACAATTACCATGGATAGGTCGAAATTATATATGAAAGCTATGCTATATCTATATCTGAACCGATTTCAAGGAAACTTGCCAGAGATTAATTGATATTAACTTCACTACCTTGTGTCAATAGGCCAAAACCGGACGAAAAAAATATAAATATATATATATATATATATATATATGAGGTGTATGTAAATCTAAGCCGATTTTCACGAAGCTTAGCACACATCATTCTAGACTTATTTCAGTACCCTATACCAAAATCGTATTATTATTTCAGTACCCTATGCAAATCGAAAGATATATAAGGACTTTGGTGCCCCAATTACCTTAAATCGGAAGAAAATATATATGGGACCTATATCTAAATCTGAACCGATTTTCAAGAAACTTGGCACACATCATTCTAGACTTAATTCAGTAGGCTATACCAAATTTCGTGCAAATCGAATGATATGTAGGGACTTTGGTGCCCCATTTACCTTAAATCGGACGAATATGTATATGGGAGCTATATCAAAATCCGAACCGATTTTGCCCAATTTCAATAGGATTCGTCCTTGGGCCAAATAAATGACCTGTACCAAATTTCATCCAAATCGAATTATAAATGCGACCTGTACTTTGTTTACAATTTAACATCAACAGATGGACGGACGGACAGATAGACGGACGAACGGAAATGCATAAATCGACCCATAAAGTGATTCTATGCATATTCTCAAAATGAACCATGGGCCTATTTCGATTCTTTTTGCCTGTTACAAACATATGCACAAGACATAATACCCTGTACCACAGTGTGGTGAAGGGTATAAATAGGAATTTAGATTCGTTTCAATAGCCATATATTTAGGCTTTAATATAAACCTAACCGTGTCCATTATCCCTCAATTGTGTATTTCTCTCTCTCTCTCTCTGGGATACAAATCTACTCATCGATCAATAACAAAGGTATAAACATATCCTTACACCACATTATATGTCGTGCTGATTTATTAAATAATTCAATGAAAACCAACAAAAGCAAACCACTGGACCTGATCTCTATTTAAACCACTACCCAAAATGATGATAGGTATCCAAAATACAAATATAGAACATGAAAACCCAGTTAATCATTTCGCCTCTAACCTTTAATGAGAAACCATAGTTTTGTCGAATGGTGGTGAACCGATACCGTCAATCCATCCATCCATTCAATAATACCCCCAGCAACTTTCATGGTCAGCAAACAGTTGAATGGCACCATTAAATAATAACCCTACTGGGCAAAACTTATTTTTATTATCGAGGACTGTGAAAGAAAAATTCAACTCAAATGAAAATAACTTTACGCTACAACATAACAAAGAGTTGTTTTTTTTTTTTTTTGGAAAATTGCCTTTGCCAAAATTTCAATGTGGCTTTTATTGTTGCGGTTCTGTTCGGTTCGGACCACTTTGACACGCATCACTTCATAAAAGCTGAAGTAGATTTGAAAAGTTTGTTTTATTCTTTGGACCACCACACCTCCCATTTCAACCTCCAAAGTGTTTGTTTGTTTGTTTGCTTGTTTATTAAGTTGTTGGCTTTTGTGAGTAAGTGAGAGAGTATGTGTTTATGGAAGATAGATTTGTACGTGTGTGTGTGTGTGTGTGTGTGTTTGAGAGACCATTGTTTGTTGTTTGGCATGGATGTTTTCAACAAATATTGACTGTGGTTAAACACAGTTTGTACTAACAATAACAACATTTATTTTATGCTTACTGACAAAAGCCAGTTGTGTTAAGCCAAACACACGCACATACACATAGAAACACGGCCACTCTCATATATATTCATAGCTTTACATTATTTCTACGTATATAAATCTTTGTGGCAACATTGTAAATAAGAGAACAAAAATAATCAACAGAGTTGTTATTGTCTTTACCTGCGTACAAAAAACACAACCACAACTATTTTTTATAGGTTCGCCTCAATAAAGGAGAACTCATAAAGTATGTAATCAAGTGTAAACGAATTTATGTACGAATAAAGATATCGCTTTGAAATACAGTGGGCTATTATGTGAGTTGGGAACGTTGAATACGTGGTGCTTCATTTATATGACACAATACAAACATTGGAATCGTACGAAAATATATTCAAATCTTAATCAATGTTCACCAATCTCAATATGGTCCGATCATAAATATGCATGGATCGGGAGACCGAGTGCATAAATTGACTTAAAAACTGATTCTATGTATATCCTCTAAAGTAAATGTATATAAAGATCAGCTCTATGGCCATCTTCAGCATGCGTACACGTACATATCCATTAAATAAAATGTTGCATAACCAAATCGCAAATTAGCTGTCCCAGGTCTTCGATGACCTCACAAATTCTATTTCTGGACTGTTGGTAAAAAGAAAGAAACCGCTCTTCCGCCAAACAATAAACTACGTTTCTATACCCTTCACTGTGGTACTGGGTATTATGTCTTTGTGCATATGTTTGTAACAGGTAAAAGGAAACGAGATAGACACATGGTATAATAGTTTCGTCCGATTTTACGTAAATAGTGCACCAAAGTCCCTATATATCATTCGATTCGCACAAAATTTGGCAGAGCGTTCTGTATTAGGTGCAGAATGATGTGTGCTGAGTTTGGTGAAAATCGGTTCAGATTTAGATATAGCTCCCATATATATTTTCGTCCGATTTAATGTAAATGGTGCACCAAAGTCCCTATATATCATTCGATTTGCACGAAATTTGGCACAGCGTAATGAATTACGCCTAGAATGATGTGTGTTAGGTTTCCTGAAAATCAGTTCAGATTTAGATATAGCTCCCATATATATTTTCGTCCAATAATAAATTAGGTCTAGAATGATGTGTGTTAAATTTCCTGAAATCGTTGAAATCGGTTCAGATTTAGATATAGCTTCTATATGTGACCAAATGGAAAAATTAGTATAGGTTGCAGAATGATATGTTTATGGATCCAATTTCATTTTGATGGTC